>NC_053493.1:413341743-413459243 GCF_905171775.1 Rana temporaria | reverse complement strand
TTGCAAGACAAGAAAAAGGTTTTAATAGATTTTGCCTTGATATACAAGCGATGCCTTGATATAAGAGTAGCGTCATGTCACAACCGAGTATAAAAGAGAAGAGAGGAGCCTGAAACTAGCGCTTAGCCATAGCCTAGTCATGCGTCGCTGAAATTTAACTGAAAATTGCGCAGTCGTGCGACGTGGCTCCCAAACAAAATTGGCGTCCTTTTTTCCCCACAAATAGAGCTTTCTTTTGGTGGTATTTAATCACCTCTGCGGTTTTTATTTTTTGTGCTATAAACAAAAATAGAGCGACAATTTTTTATTTTTTGCTATAATAAATATCCCCAAAAAATGTATATAAAAAAAATAAATTTTTTTCCTCAGTTTAGTCCAATACGTATTCTTCTATATATTTTTGGTAAAAAAAAAATAAAAAAAATCGCAATAAACCTTTATTGATTGGTTTGCGCAAAAATGTCTACAAAATAGGACACATCGGACACTTTTGACACCGTTTTCATTTATACAGCGCTCAGTGCTATAAAAATGCACTGATTACTGTAAAAATGACACTGGTAGTGAAGGGGGTTAACCTGTAGGGGGCACTGAAAGTGTTAAGGTGACCTAGGGAGTGATTCTAACTGTTAGGGGGCGTGGCTTGCCGTGACACGTCACTGATCTCTGTTCCCGATGACAGGGAACAGACGATCAGTGACATGTCACTAGGAAGAACGGGGAGATGTTGTGTTTACACTGACATCTCCCTGTTCTTCAACTCTGTGAACCGATCGCGGGACACTGGCGGACATCGAGTCCGTGGTTTCCGCGGGCACGGCAACGGAGCTTGCGACAGGGTCGCGAGCGTGCCGCCGCCCGTGTGACCACACAGCCGGCAAATTAAAGGGGACGTATCTATACGCCCATTTGCCCAGCTGTGCCATTCTGTCAATGTAATTCTGCATGCGGCGGTCCTTAAAGCGGAGGTCCACCCGAATTTTTATTTTTTTTTAAAAGCCAGCAGTTACAAATACTGCAGCTGCCGACTTTTAAAAAATGGACACTTACCTGTCCAGCGTGCCTGAGATGTCGGCAGCCGAGGCATCGCTCGTCTCTCGGCTGCCCCCGCCGCCTTCCTTGGTGAGGGAATCAGGAAGTGAAGCATTACGGCTTCACTGCCTAGTTTCCTACTACGCATGTGCAAGCCGCGCGGCACGCTCTCACTGGCCCCCGCTGTCTCCTGGGACCTGTGTCTTTCCCAGAAGACAGGGGGGGGGGGGGGGGGGGTGACGTGAAGGGGCGTGACTCCCGCGGCAATCTATTCCTGGAAGTGGATGCAAATACCTGTATTAGACAGGTATCTGCACCTCCTACCCCCTGAAAGGTGCCAAATGTGACACCGGAGGGTCCCGAAAAGCGGAGGTTCACTTTTTGTGTGGACCTCCGCTTTAAACGGTTAAACAGGACTGTCTATATATTTAGATATAGGAGAGAGTGGTGTGCCTGGAAGAGGGAGGGTTTTAGGTTTATATATCAGATGGTAATGTTAGCGCGTTGGTGACAGGACATGGACAGGTAACAGACGGGTCTCTGCAGGTGGCAGGGTTACAGTAACTGATGAGGGCAAAGCCTTGGGACATCACTCACCACAATGGAATCACTGGCCCCCGTGGAGAGGTAAATATCGTCCGAATTGCACTGTATTCCGCCATCTCTCTTCTCTATGTATTTGGCCACATCTTGCCGGATGACCTCAATACCTTGGCTGGCACTGTAGGAGCCTGTGATGGGTAATCAGTGAGAAGAAAGGAGGTTAATGCAGCATACAAAATAGGCAACATGTCTACAGACTTGTTTTACCAAGCTGTGCCCTCCTGGCAGACGTAAATAATATGAAAAGCTTAAAATAAGATCAGTGTAGCAGCCTCAAGCTCAGGGGCAAGGTAAAAGTGGGGTTATGTGCTGGGCCTATGTGCAGAGAGCCCAGAGGTACATGTGGAGTTATGTGATGGGCCTATGTGCAGAGAGCCCAGAGGTACATGTGGGGTTATGTGCTGGGCCTATGTGCAGAGAGCCCAGAGGTACATGTGGGGTTATGTGCTGGGGTCAGATAGAAAGAACCTTGAAGTACAACTGGAGTTATATGACGGGCCGAGGTACAAAACTCCCACAGGTACAAGTGGGGTTATGTGATGGGCCAGGGTGAAGAGATCACAGAGGTACATGTGGGGTTATATGCTGAGCCCAGATGCAGACAAACCCAGGGAACAAGTGGGATTATGTGCTGGGATCAAGTGCAGAGTGCCTTGGAGGTACACGTGTGGGAATGTGCTGGATTCATGTGCAGAGAGCCCAGAGGTACAAGTGGGGTGATAATGCTGGGCCCAGGTACAGGGGGACCAGACATACAACTGGGGTACAGGCATGGTTCCAAGGGCCCAATTGCAGTCAAACCAGAGGGTACAATCAGGGTTATGTGATGGGCCCTGGGTGGGGGAAGACAACCCAAACTGAAGGGTATACCTTGGGTTATGTGATGGGCCTGGGAGGGGGAAAACAAACCAGAGGGTACACCTTGAGTTATGTGATGGGCCTGGGAGGGGGAAAACAAACCAGAGGGTACACCTTGAGTTATGCGATGGGCCTGGGAGGGGGGAAACAAACCAGAGGGTACACCTTGAGTTATGTGATGGGCCTTAGAGGGGGAAAACAAACCAGAGGGTACACCTTGAGTTATGTGATGGGCCTTGGAGGTGGAAAACAAACCAGAGGGTACACCTTGAGTTATGTGATGGACCTGGGAGGGGGAAAACAAACCAGAGGGTACACCTTGGGTTATGTGATGGGTCTGGGAGGGGGAAAACAAACCAGAGGGTACACCTTGAGTTATGCGATGGGCCTGGGAGGGGGGAAACAAACCAGAGGGTACACCTTGAGTTATGTGATGGGCCTTAGAGGGGGAAAACAAACCAGAGGGTACACCTTGAGTTATGTGATGGGCCTTGGAGGTGGAAAACAAACCAGAGGGTACACCTTGAGTTATGTGATGGACCTGGGAGGGGGAAAACAAACCAAAGGGTACACCTTGGGTTATGTGATGGGCCTGGGAGGGAGGAAACAAACCAGAGGGTACACCTTGAGTTATGTGATGGGCCTGGGAGGGAGGAAACAAACCAGAGGGTACACCTTGAGTCTTGTGATGGGCCCAGGTGGGGGAAGACAAACCTGTGGATACACCTTGAGTTATGTGATGGGCCCAGATGCAGAGAAACCAAAAAGGTCTTTAAAGGTCAAGAACACAAGGCATTTTTTTTTCCTTGTACAGAGCAGTAAAAGACTTTATTGCGGTCATTGAACTAAACTCAGTTTGCCATATCAGCAACTTTTATAGGCTGCCTGGCATAAATAATTCACTGAGTAAACACAAAGGGCCAGATTCACGTAGATGGGCGTATTTGTGGGCGGGCGTAACGTATTTGATTTACGTTACGCCGCCGCAAGTTTATCAGGCAAGTGCTTTATTCACAAAGCACTTGCCTGTAAAGTTGCGGCGGCGTAGCGTAAATCACCCGGCGGAATTCAAATTCGGCGGGTAGGGGGCGTGTTTCATTTAAATAAAGCGCGTCCCCGCGCCGAACGTACTGCGCATGCGCCGTCCCTAAAATATCCCGGCGTGCATTGCTTTAAATGACGTCGCAGAGACGTCATTGGTTTTGACGTGGACGTAAATGGCGTCCAGTCCCATTCACAGACGAGTTACGCAAACGACGTAAAATTTCCAAATTGCGATGCGGTAACGACGGCCATACAAACCATTGGGTATACCTTGAGTTATGTGATGGGCCTGGGAGGGGGAAGACAAACCAGGGGGTACACCTTGGGTTATGTGATGGGCCTGGATGGGGGAAGACAAACCAGAGGGTACACCTTGGGTTATGTGATGGGCCTGGATGGGGGAAGACAAACCAGGGGGTACACCTTGGGTTATGTGATGGGCCTGGGAGGGGGGAAAACAAACCAGAGGGTACACCTTGAGTTATGTGATGGGTCCAGGTGGGGGAAGACAAACCAGAGGATACACCTTGAGTTATGTGATGGGCCTGGGAGGGGGGAAACAAACCAGTGGGTACACCTTGAGATATGTGATGGGCCTGGGAGGGGGAAAACAAACCAGTGGGTACACCTTGAGTTATGTGATGGGCCTGGGAGGGCAAAAACAAACCAGAGGGTACACCTTGAGTTATGTGATGTGCCTGGGAGGGGGAAAACAAACCAGTGGGTACACCTTGAGTTATGTGATGGGCCTGGGAGGGCAAAAACAAACCAGAGGGTACACCTTGAGTTATGTGATGTGCCTGGGAGGGGGAAAACAAACCAGAGGGTACACCTTGAGATATGTGATGGGCCTGGGAGGGGGAAAACAAACCAGAGGGTACACCTTGAGATATGTGATGGGCCTGGGAGGGGGAAAACAAACCAGAGGGTATACCTTGAGTTATGTGATGGGCCCAGGTGGGGGGAAGACAAACCAGAGGATACACCTTGAGTTATGTGATGGGCCCAGATGCAGAGAAACCAAAAGGTCTTTAAAGGTCAAGAACACAAGGCATTTTTTTTCCTTGTACAGAGCAGTAAAAGACTGGACACTGGTCTGCAGGCTTCTGGGCCCCAAAAAGATGGTCGCGGCCCACGGAGACCATTATCGATAATATCGGTCTTGTTTGTGGCTGATACCGATTTTTCAGAAAATGCAGATATCGGCCCACAATAAATAGGTGGATCCCTAATACATGTACCCTAAAATTATGAATATAGGTTAATCACTTTGGAGTGCAATTAAAAGAAATAAAAAATCAGAGCTATGCATTCTGTGAAACTGCATGTACATTCATTCAGTGGTAATGGGGGGCAAAATCAAATGTTATTAGGTCATCATCTCCGGGTCGAATGTAATTCAACTCATGCGGAAAAAAGGGAATGATGAATATACAGTAATATGGCCACTAGATGGAGCCGATCATCAAAGGAAATAAGTATTTGCTATGATCGTCAGCACCATCTAGTGGCCCAATGCAGTATATACAAGTTTTTGTCCCCTGAGCGTGACCTTATTGCCCCCAGTTGTCCCTGTATTATTCATTTCAGGCATTCACATACTGCCCACAATCTACACAGCGCTTTACATACTGTATGTTGATAAAAGTCCCTGCCCCCAAGGAGCTTACAACCTAAGGTTTCTTTCTCACATGCATGCACACACATATTAGGGTCAATGTAGAGCAGAGCCAATCATCCTACCAGCATGTGTGAGAGGAAACCGGAGTACCCGGAGGAAACCCACAAAAGCAGAAGGAAAGCATGCAAACTCCATGCAGATCCCAAGGACTCCAGTTCTGCAAAAGGTGGAAGTGCTAACCACTGTTCTGCCCTTTAATAGAGGATGAGGTGCCCCAGCCTTTCTCCACCATCACATGTACAATATAGAGAGACCCCTTTCCCAGCCCAGTACTGACCAATGCTGTTGCCCCCACAGGCCTGCAGAATCCGCACCGCCTTCTGCTTGGCATCATCCGGGAACTTGTTGTCGTTCAGCAATTCCGGGTAGAGGCAGAGGGCGACGACCTGGCAGGATGGAGAAAAGGAGAGAGAATGGGCACACAGGACACACACGGGGGGGGTAAAAAGTCTATCATACCTAGGGAAGGGGGAAATTATCGGGGGCAGGGATCAGGAAACTTGTCACAGCCAATTATGGGAATCAATAAATATTGATCACCACGTCTGATCAATTACACTGATCTGATCACCCCCTTCCACCCCAGACCCCTCCCCCCTTCCACCCCTGCCCCTTTCCATCCCAGACCCCTGATCCCTCCCCCTTCCACCCCAGACCCCTCTCCCCTTCCATCCCGACCCCTGATCCCTCCCTCCTTCCACCCCCGACCCTGATCCCTCCCCCCTTCCATCCCCGACCCCTGATCCCTCCCCCCTTCCACCCCAGACCCCTCCCCCCTTCCACCCCGACCCCTGATCCCCTGCCCCTTTCCATCCCAGACCCCTGATCCCTCCCCCTTTCACCCCAGACCCCTGATCCCTCCCCCCTGTAACACTTTATCTCTTGACACAAAGCAACAAGTCGAGAGAAAGAGGGGTTTTTATTATATAGGCAATGCTTATTTTTAGGGTACCCTTTTTTTTTAGACCGAGTACAAGTACTGATACTCCCCCCCAAGTACTCTCGTTTTTTTTTTCCTTTTTTTTTTTTAACAATATCAGTGTGTGTTTTATTATTTTTTTTTATTATTTTTACAATTTAACCTTTTAAATGTTTATTTATTACAATTCTTTCTTTCTTTTTTTTGTATCAACCCTGTTGGCGGGCTTTGGTGAGATATTAGGGGTCTTAAAGAGAAAGTGGACCCTTAAGAAAAAAAAAAATGCAAAACAAAGGCATAATGAGCAAATACGCATAGCATACTAGCTCATTATGTATTGCTTACCTCAGATTAAAGCCCCAGCAGTGGTCCACCTCTCCCCCTCCGGCCGCCGACATTTCTCCAGGCTCTTACTTCCAGGCATCGTGGCTCTGGCGCTGTGATTGGCCGGAGCCGCGATGACGTAACGGCACACAGACGGAAGCAACGGCACATAGGTGCCATTGCTTCAGTTTTCCCCATTGTGCCTGTGCCAATGACATTTGTACATGCAGGGGACATGGGATACCTCCCAAACCGTGCAGGTTTAGAAGATATCCTGGGTAGCTAAAGGTAAGCCTTAATATAGGCTTACCTCTAGCATAAAGTGGTTGTAAAGGGTTTACAACCACTTTACAGACCCCTGACATAGTTACATAGTTACATAGTTAGTCAGGTTGAAAAAAGACACAAGTCCATCCAGTTCAACCACAAAAAATAAAAAAACAAAATAAAAAAACAGTACAATCCCATACACCCAACTCCATACCCACAGTTGATCCAGAGGAAGGCAAAAAACCCCAGCAGAGCATGATCCAATTTGCTACAGCAGGGAAAAAAATTCCTTCCTGATCCCCCGAGAGGCAATCGGATTTACCCCAGATCAACTTTACCTATAAATCTTAGTACTCAGTTATATTCTGTACATTTAGGAAAGTATCCAGGCCTTTCTTAAAGCAATCTACTGAGCTGGCCAGAACCACCTCTGGAGGGAGTCTGTTCCACATTTTCACAGCTCTTACTGTGAAGAAACCTTTCCGTATTTGGAGGTGAAATCTCTTTTCCTCTAGACGTAAAGAGTGCCCCCTTGTCCTCAGTGATGACCGTAAAGTGAATAACTCAACACCAAGTTCACTATATGGACCTCTTATATATTTGTACATGTTGATCATATCCCCCCTTATTCTCCTCTTCTCAAGAGTGAATAAATTCAGTTCCTCTAATCTTTCCTCATAGCTGAGCTCCTCCATGCCTCCCCTTTGAGACAGTGAAAGGGACTGAGGACACAGATTCCCCAGTCCTTTTCTCTGCAGCCTCAGCTGCACTGAAGATGAAGGGACAGGAGACAGAGGCTCCTCTCCATTCATAAACCGAAGCATGTTAAACACAGTTTATGGTGCTCAGTTATGAATGGACAGAGTTGTTGATCCCTGACTCTGTTCATTCGAAAAAGGAAGGAGTCGGTAAATGACAGATTTACCAGCTCCTCCCTCTGCTCTCCATCCTGACAGATCGAGGGCAGGTGGGGGCAGAGGAGGACGGGGAGGGGGGAACCAGAGGAGCACACAGAGGGGAATGGAGGAGGACAGGGGGGTGGCCCGCAGAAGCACACAAAGGGAGAATGGAGGAGGACAGGAGGGACCAGAGGAGGACACAGAGGGGAGCCGGAGGAGGATACAGGGGACACTTAGGGATGATCGGTGCAGAGGCATGGGGAAGGTATAAATACCAATGTCCCTTTGTGGCTTTCATTAAATCAGCTAAAAACCGCAGAGGGGAGGAGGAGGAGAAGCGGAGAAGTGTCTGTTCCTGAGTGCCCAGGTTTTGGACTAGGCACCGGGAGCATTTGCACGATTACAAACACTCCTGAAAATACTCGGCATCGGGACAACCCTCATTTATTGCACAAATGTCAGGAGCATTCCTGCAAGCTGAACCAAACGTCACCATAATTTTTTCTAGAATCATTTCTGGATCGTCAGCTCCATCTAGTGGCCAAAATGCAGTATAGTTTTCTCATTGAAGTAGTTTAGAAAAACAGACCATATTTTTGGCCACTAGATGGAGCCGATGATCCAGAAATTATTTAAAAAAAATTAAAGAAAATTATAGTGATATTTGGTTCAGGTTGCAGGAATGCTCCTGACATTTTTGCAATAAATGAGGGTTGTCCCGATAACGAGTACTCTTGTACTCCTGCAAATGCATTAATCTCTTAGGAGCATTCCTGCAAGCTGAACTAAATGTTGCTGTAATTTTTCTGTCTGTATCATCAGCTCCATCTAGTGGCCAAAAATACGGCCTGTTTTTTTTTTTTTAAATACTTCAATGATAAAACGATACTGCATTTTGGCCACTAGATGGCGCTGATGATCCAGAAATTAATCTAGAAAAATTATGGTGACATTTGGTTCAGTTTACAGGAATGCTCCCGATATTTATGCAACAAATGTTTTATAGATAGACCCCCAAATGTGTTCATTATACTTACGCTCACAGTCATAGTGGCGGGTCCTAAAGTGCAACACCGATTATCCTTCCTGGTGATCACCACCATCAGGGTTCAACTGTAGAAATGCGTTCTCAAAATGTGACCCCCCCCCCCCCCACTCTAAGGGTCTATTTAGAAAGCATTCACTGCACAAATGTCAGGAGCATTCCTGCAAGCTGAACCAAATGTCACCATAGGTTAGATTCATTTCTGTATCATCAGCTCCATCTAGTGGCCAAAACGCAGTATAGTTTTCTCATTGATGTATTTTAAAAATACGGGCTGTTTTTTTGGCCACTAGATGGAGCTGACGATATAGGCATTAAAGTGGAGTTCCACACAAAAGTGTACCCTCCGCTTTTCGGAACCCTCCCCCCCTCTGGTGTCACATTTGGCACCTTTCAGGGGGGGGGAGGGGGGCAGATACCTGTCTAATACAGGTATTTGCACCCACTTGCGGGCATAGAGTCACGCCCCTTCCCATCCCCCCTCACTGTTTTCTGGGAAACACACAGGTCTCAGAAGATAGCGGGGACTAGTTAGGTCGCGCATGCGCAGTAGGGAACCGGGAAGCGAAGCCGCAACGCTTCACTTCCTGATTCCCTCACCGAGGATGGTGGCGGGGGCAGCCGAGAGCCGAGCGATTGATCGGCATCGGCTGCCGACATCGCCGGCTCCCTGGAAAGGCAAGTGTCCATTTATTAAAAGTCATCAGCTGCCGTATTTGTAGCTGCTGGCTTTTAATATTTTTATTTTAGGCGGACCACCGCTTTAAAAACTTAGAAGCTTTCCTGCAAGCTGAACGAAATGTTGCTGTAATTTTTCTAAGAGATTAATGCCTGTATCGTCGGCTCCATCTAGTGGTCAAAAATACTTCAATGAGAAAACTATACTGCATTTTGGCCACTAGATGGAGCCGATGATCCAGAAATGAATCTCCTAGAAAAATGATGGTGATATTTAGTTCAGCTTGCAGGAATGCTTCCGACATTTGTGCAAAAAAAAAATGTTTTATAAATAGACCCCCAATTGTGTGCATTATACTTACGCTCTCAGTCACAGTCACATTAGGGGGCCCTAAAGTGCAACGTCGATTATCCTTCCTGGTGATCACTGCCGTTTGACAGTGATGGGCCCAGACAATTGAACCCTGGAGGCCATCACAGGAAGGTGGATATACTGGTAACTATGGTTGTCCCGATACCGATACTAGTACTTGTACTCGCGCAAATGCTCCTGATGCTTCACCCGATACTTTTTTTTTTTTGAGAGAGAGAGAGAGAGAGAGAGAGAGAGAGAGAGAGAGCAGAGAGTGGGCGGAGAGGGGCGGAGCAGAGCAGTCCTCAAAGAGAAAGCCAAGACCTCCCCCCCTGCTTCCGCCGCCTAGTTGATCAGCGCAGGGAACAATACAGCTTTCATTTGAATAGCTGTGTGTGTCCCCCACCGCACCTCGTCATATATAGCCCCTCCCCCTCGTCCGGGCACTTTGATAGACAGATCACCCGTCCCAGGATTGGATATGTGATCTGTCTATCAAAGTGCCCGGACAAGGGGGAGGGGCTAAATATGACGAGGCGCGGCGGGGGAACACACAGCTATTCAAATGAAAGCTGTAATGTTCCCCGCGCTGATCAACTAGGCGACGGCGGGGGGTGGGGCTTGGCTTTCTCTTTGGGGACATGGCTGCATTTGGGGGGGACATGGCTGCATTTGGGGAGGGACATGGCTGCATTTGGGGGACACATAAAAAAGTATCGGTATTCTGTATCGGCGAGTACATGAAAAAAAGTATCGGTACTTGTACTCGGTCCTAAAAAAGTGGTATCGGGACAACCCTACTGGTAACCATACCTCTGCCCATCCTATAGCGAATACAGCGACTGCAGACCTAATGAGCTGCCAGATACCCGGAAGCCCCAAAAAACACAAGGAGCTCTATTATGAAAGTCTGGGTACAAAGAACATGGCTTTCATAGTGGGGGAGGTAAGCTGGAGCACTTGGAGCTGGTAAGCTTTTATAGTGGGGGAGGTAAGCTGGAGCACTTTAAACGCTGACCACTAGAGGCAGAATTCACAGCAGAGGCTGCAGGATGATGGAGAATCATTTACGACAACATTAGCCCTTTTCTTTAAGAGACTTCACACGTTTTTGTGGAAAACGACTAAAGGAAAAAAAAACACATTTCAAATCACATTTTGTCAATCAATTTATCAGCGCAGCAGCTCTGAATGGCTCCGCCCCCCCAAAGAGCACAGGGCTCCCTCCAGTGGAAGGACTAGGTATTGCAGCCTCACCTGTCTGAGGAATGTGATTGGCTTCTGGCCCATGGCGTGCGCATCTCCGATATTGGCTTTTATCACCTCTGTGAACGGCTTCTTCACACCCTGAAAAACACAGAACAACCCGGATCGTTATCTCCAGAGCAACATAGAAAAAATATATATATACATACATATATGTATGTCGGGTGTAATTCTCGGTATCTGTTCCTATTCTGTATGTATGGACTCTGCACAGTACTACTTCTCCTGTCCTGTATGTCGGGTGTAATTCTCGGTATCTGTTCCTATTCTGTATGTATGGACTCTGCACAGTACTACTTCTCCTGTCCTGTATGCCGGGTGTAATTCTCGGTATCTCCTCTTATTCTGTATGTATGGACTCTGCACAGTACTACTTCTCCTGTCCTGTATGCCGGGTGTAATTCTCGGTATCTCCTCTTATTCTGTATGTATGGACTCTGCACAGTACTACTTCTCCTGTCCTGTATGCCGGGTGTAATTCTCGGTATCTCCTCTTATTCTGTATGTATGGACTCTGCACAGTACTACTTCTCCTGTCCTGTATGTCGGGTGTAATTCTCGGTATCTCCTCTTATTCTGTATGTATGGACTCTGCACAGTACTACTTCTCCTGTCCTGTATGCCGGGTGTAATTCTCGGTATCTGTTCCTATTCTGTATGTATGGACTCTGCACAGTACCACTTCTCCTGTCCTGTATGTCGGGTGTAATTCTCGGTATCTGTTCCTATTCTGTATGTATGGACTCTGCACAGTACCACTTCTCCTGTCCTGTATGTCGGGTGTAATTCTCGGTATCTGTTCCTATTCTGTATGTATGGACTCTGCACAGTACTACTTCTCCTGTCCTGTATGCCGGGTGTAATTCTCAGTATCTGTTCTTATTCTGTATGTATGGACTCTGCACAGTACTACTTCTCTTGTCCTGTATGTCAGGTGTAATTCTTGGTATCTGTTCTTATTCTGTATGTATGGACTCTGCACAGTACTACTTCTCCTGTCCTGTATGTCGGGTGTAATTCTCGGTATCTGTCTTTATTCTGTATGTATGGACTCTGCACAGTACTACTTCTCTTGTCCTGTATGCCGGGTGTAATTCTCGGTATCTGTTCTTATTCTGTATGTATGGACTCTGCACAGTACTACTTCTCCTGTCCTGTATGTCGGGTGTAATTCTCGGTATCTGTCTTTATTCTGTATGTATGGACTCTGCACAGTACTACTTCTCTTGTCCTGTATGCCGGGTGTAATTCTCGGTATCTGTCTTTATTCTGTATGTATGGACTCTGCACAGTACTACTTCTCTTGTCCCGTATGTCGGGTGTAATTCTCAGTATCTGTTCCTATTCTGTATGTATGGACTCTGCACAGTACTACTTCTCTTGTCCTGTATGTCGGGTGTAATTCTCGGTATCTGTTCTTATTCTGTATGTATGGACTCTGCACAGTACTACTTCTCTTGTCCTGTATGCCGGGTGTAATTCTCGGTATCTGTTCTTATTCTGTATGTATGGACTTCCCTTGTCCCCTAGTAACCTATAGACATTTCTGGTCACGTTATAGGCAGTAGGTAATGAGTAATGGGTTAAGTAGAGGATCTGATGGAGCGGAGGGCAATGGGGTGACCTCTGATCCTTTCCTCAGCACCATGTGTTAGAACAAACAGCTTATCACCACACCACCTACATACAGAGTTCACTTATTAATATAAAGCAAACACAACGCTGGGGGTGTGAGAGGAGGCCGCCAATCAGCTGCCGCTCACCTGCGCTCGTCTACCTGTACCCTACTGCCAGATCAGGCGGGATCCTGGTGCAGAAATGACGGGTTCATATGCTGGAATGTGAGCGCAGAACTCCTGACAGCGCCGGAATCCACAGACCCTATCCGCTCAGTGTTCTCTGTACAGCACTGCGGTATATGTCAGAGCTATATAAATGTATAATATTATTAATAATAATAATAATAATAATATTATGTGACTGTGGGGGGAAATTAGAGTGTAAGCTCCTCTGGTACAGACACTGATAGGACTGGCTCAGTGTGCTCTGTACAACACTGTGGTATATGTAAGAGCTACAACCCCAAAAAGTTGGGGAGCGGTGTAAAATCTACAAAAAGAAAAAAAAATGCAAAGGTTTGCAAATCTCATAAACTAATATTTTATTCACACTTGAACAATCGAAAACACATCAAAATGTTTCAAACTGAAAAAATGGACCATTTTAAGAAAAAAATAAAGGTGAATTTAGAAAATTAATGGCAGCAACACGTCTCAAAAAAGTTGGGGGTGGGGCCAGGTTTAGCACAACCATTTAGCTACATTGTGATAAACTTGGCCCCACCCCCAACTTTTTTGAGACGTGTTGCTGCCATTAATTTCCACAAGTCATGGGACTTGTAGTTCTGCAACAGCTGGAGGTCCGCTAATTGCATATCCCTGCTGTACAGCACTGCGGTATGTGTCAGAGCTATATAAATGTATAATAATAATAATATTATTATTAATAGTGTGTGACTGGGGGGCATTAGAGTGTAAGCTCCTCTGGTACAGAGACTGATATGACTGGCTCAGTGTTCTGTGTACAGCACTGCGGTATATGTCAGAGCTATACAAATGTATAATAGTGTGTGTGGAACATTAGAGTGTAAGCTCCTCTGGTGCAGAGACTGATGGGAATGATTTACTGTATATTTTCTGTTCCGAGTAGCTATTGATAAAACTTTGGAACTTTGAATCCAGACATCTCATACCCTCCATGATGTCATAGTCTGGGTTGGTGATCCTGTGATAGGACTATCTCTGGTGGAAATGATATCGTATAATAAGCAGATTAATGGTGCGATGTCCTCAGTTGCCTTCGTGGAGATCAGTTGGGCGAGGAATTTATTGGCTCATTTTTAATAATTAGAGGAGAGGCAGGCGAGGTGAAAGAACAGGTTTCTGACGGCGGAGAAAGTGGTGATCATCTTGTTACATTGTATATAATACATGATGGGTCAGTCTGATGGAGAGTCAGATTACTAGATCATGTACATGGCACCGAGGTGTGTAGAAGGTGCCGGAGAGCTCCGGGCATGGGTGACCGACCTGGCAGAACGCCCGGGGATCAAAGTTGAGTCTTTAACGTCTTAAAACGAGAACTTTGAGAGGGTGGCACCTGGGTTCATTCCAAGAAACTCCGAGATACCTGGAACTGTACAGTCCAAAGGTAGCTAAAGACGTTATTTTTTATCTAATAGTAAATACTGTACTCAGCATTCTATAGAGGTCACATCAGTCTCTGTACCAGAGGAGCTTACACTCTAATGTCCCCCCCCCCCCACACACACTATTATACATTTCTATAGCGCTGACATATACTGCAATGCTGTACAGAGAACTCTGAGCCAGTCACATCAGTCTTTGTAACAGAGGAGCTTACACTCTAATGCGCCCCCACAGTCACCCAATATTAATTTTAAAACATTTCTATAGCTCTCACACTTACCGCAGCGCTGTACAGAGAGCACTGAGCCAGTCACATCAGTCTTTGCAACAAAGGAGCTTACACTCTGATGACGTCCACCCCCCCCCCCCCCCAAACACTATTATTATCATTGTAAATATTTATAGCTCTGACATATACGGCAGCGCTGTAGAGAGAACACTGAGCCAATCACATCAGTCTCTGTACCAGAGGAGCTTACACTCTAATGACACTCCCCCCCCCACCACACACTATGGATTATACATTTATATAGCTCTGACATATACCGCAGTGTTGCATAGAGAACACTGAGCCAGTCACATCAGTCTCTGTACCAGAGGAGCTTACACTCTAATGCGCTCAAATCGCAATCACTATTATTATTATACATGTATCTAGCTCTGACACAGTGGCGAACGCATGGATCCCAATGTTTTTTTTTCTCCCTCTAATTGGCTTAAAAAAATAATAATTGTGGGCTCGGGGGCGCAGAGTACTGCGCCCGGTGCCCACTCAGTTAAGTGACATTAGCAAATTAATATTCCCTAATGTCTTATCGTTTCTCCTCCCAGCCAATTGGGTCTCTTGACCAGCTTCCCAATTGGCCTGGAGGAGAAACAGGAAGACATTAGGGAATATCAATTTGGTCCTAAGACCCGATTGGCCGCCAGTCCCAAGGCCTGATTGGCTGGGAGGTAGAGGCGTAGCTTTAATCTTGTGGGCCCCGATGCAAAAGTTGGCCAGGCCCCTGGGCTGTTCTCCCCCTCTGCTCCTCTCCATTCAGGAAATGGCTCACAGCTTGTCCTCAGCCAATGAGAACGGAGGGGTGTGGTCCGCGGAAGGCAAAGTGGAAGCCCAGTACTGGAGCGTGGCTGTGGGCCCCTTGGGCAGATCGGAGCTGGACTTTGTGGAGGAGATGATAATAGGACAGGGAGGCTGCAGGGGCCCCCTGGAGCTAGAGGTGGGGTTGTGATTGTGACCCCTGCAACCCCTTATGCTACGCCCATGCCGGGAGGAGAAGTGACCACCAGGAGACTCGGGAGAAGACGCAGGGGGGAAACCACCAAAGCCATGACCTGGATGGGGTAAGTGCGGGGCGCCTGGCGGGCAAGTGATGCGGTGAGCGAGCAACGGGGGGGGGGGGGGCAGCAAATACAGTGCGACATAAAATATTGCAACAACCACCATCTTATTCTCTAGGGTCTCTGCTAAAATTATATATATATATATATATATATATATATATATATATATATATATATATATATATATATATATATATATATATATATATATATATATATATATATAAAAAAAAAATCACACACACACATCCATCCCAGGAGAATCCTCGTAATCCAACGCACTCGCATATCAAAGCGAGATTCCCCATAGAAGTCAATGGAAACAAACATAATTCGTTCCGCATTGACTTCTATGGCATGCAATACTGCATGTGGCCAGAGGTGTGACCGGAGAGCCTTGGTAATACTCGGAAAGGCTCTGGGACAGCTCGGCCTGTAAAACAAAAAGGGCCGGGGAACGGAGTATGTCCGAGTTTCTCATAGTATTTCCAAACGTCTACAGCGCCCCCCACATCTCAGGTCAAAATGCAGTAATGCACACCGCGGTGGCTTTAACCTTTAACATTTTTACGTCCGGCGTAGCGTATCTCAGATACACTACGCCGATGTAACTTACAGCGTATTTTCTGTATCCACAAAGAATTTGCGCCGTAAGTTACAGCGGCGTAGTGTAAATGTGTCGGCGTAATGGCGCGCAATTCAAATCACTAAGTTGTGGGCGTGTTTTATGTTAATACGTCTTCACCCGACGTAAATTAATTTTTTTCTGAACAGCGCATGCGCCGTCCGTGGGGGTATCCCAGTGCGCATGCTCCAAATTAACCCGCAACAAGCCAATGCTTTCGAAAGTAAACGTAATTCTACGCAAAGCCCTATTCGCGAACGTTTTACGCAAACGACGTACACAATGGAAAATTCGACGCTGGCCCGACGTCCATACTTAACATTGCGTACGCCTCATATAGCAGGGGTAACTTTACGCCGAAAAAAGCCTTACGGAAACGACGTAAAAAAATGTGCCGGCCGGACGTACGTTTGTGGATTGGCGTATCTAGGTAATTTGCATACCCAATGCGGAAATCGACGGAAGCGCCACCTAGCGGCCAGCGTAAACATGCACCTTAGATCCGACGGCGTACTGAGACGTACGTCAGTCGGATCTAGCCCAGCTTCAGGCGCATCTTGTTTTGTGGATACAAAACAAAGATACGCCGGAGCAACCTAGAAGTTACGCGGCGTATCAATAGATACGCCAGTGTAACTGCTTCGTGGATCTGGCCCTATAAATTTTGCGCAAACCAATGAATAAACGCTTATTGCGATTTTTTTTTCCAAAAATATGTAGAAGAATACGTATCGGCCTAAACGAAGGAAAAAAAATTTTTTTAATATATTTTTGGGGATATTTATTATAGCAAAAAGTTAAAAATATTTCATTTTTTTCAGAATTGTCGCTCTATTTTTGTTTATAGCGCAAAAAATAAAACCCGCAGAGGTGATCAAATACCACCAAAAGAAATCTCTATTTGTGGGGAAAAAAAAGACGCCAATTTTGTTTGGGTGCAACGTCCACGCAATTGTCTGACTGACAATTGCGTGGACGTTGCACCCAAAAAAAATGTATTACTAAAAATGCCATAAAACTATCCCCTATTTTGTAGACGCTTTAACTTTTGCGCAAACTAAACGCTTATTGCGTTTTTTTTTACCAAAAACATGTAGAAGAATACGTATCGGCCTAAAGTGAGGAAAAAAGTGACGCAGTGCCAAATCGCAAAAAGTGGCCTGGTCTTTGACCAGCCAAATGGTCTCGGGCTTCAGTGGTTAAAATAGCGCAAAAAATAAAAACCGCAGAGGTGATCAAATACCACCAAAAGAAAGCTCTATTTGTGGGGGGAAAAAGACGCCAATTTTGTTTGGGTGCCACATCACACGACCGCGCAATTGTCAGTTAAAGCGGCGCAGTGCCGAATATCAAAGTCTCGGGCTTCAGTGGTTAAAATAGCGCAGTGCTGAATAGGAAAAAACAGCCTGATTATGAGGGGGGAGGGGTAAATCTTTGGAGCTGAAGTGGTTAAAGTGATCCACTATTACAAGATACCCCATGACCTGGAGGAATGAGAATTTTCCCAGACGTCCTGGAAATCAACATCTACACATTCCATGGTGATTGGGTGAAGGGGTCGGGGGTCCCTGGTTGGATAAAATGTTGGGGGATCTTCCCGACACTCGTTAGAACAGAAGACGTCTCTTGGAGAAACATCTCGTCCTCCGAGTCCTCCCGAGTCTTTTCCAGGAAAGGAGAAGCTTTGTAATGACATTTCCCGGCAGTCCTGCGCCTGAAAATTCCCTTTCAGCTCAGTCACTGTTGGGCTAAGCCGAGGGGCCCCGGCACTCAAAGCCAACGACCTCCCGGGGATTGATGGGGGGCCACAATGGGCTCTCCTGGTTTCTATGGCGATGAATGGCGGCGGATGAGCACGTCCGAGAAACATGCAAGGAATTCTATGGAACAATCGCTGTCATCCTGCACGCTAAAGATCTGTGTGGCCCCCAAAGTATAATGGGGGGGCTCAAAATATTGGCACGGAGCCACTAACAGAAGAAGAAGCAGGGTGAGAGTATTCACATGAGATTACTGGGGCTGATTTACTAAAATTGGAGGAGTGCAAAATCTGGTGCAGCCAGGGCCGTCTTTAATATTGATTGGACCCTGGGCCCTCCTGAACCCACTTAACTATTTGCAGGCAGTGAGGGCTCAAGGGGCAGCTGCTTTGGGCCCCACAACAATGACTGGGCCCGGGGCAGCTTCCCCTTTTGCCCTGCGTTAAAGACGGCCCTGGGTGCAGCTGTGCATGGTAGCCAATCAGCTTTGACAAGAAAAAAAAAAAAACTGAGATTGGCTACTGCGCACAGCTGCACCAGATTTTGCACACTTGTCTGGTGTCAAACTGCGGCCCTCCAGCTGCTGCATGATGTATTGCAAGGCTGACCGTTACAAGCAAAACTCCCTAAAAGGGCCAATGAGAACTGCAGAGCTGGGAGGTGTGCCTCTGTGTAAATCCAGGAAGTGAACAAGCAGCAGATTCAGCTGCCCACAGATAAAATGGCTGCAGCCAGAATCAGTGGAGGGAGATTTCTGAAGCATATTTGGCAAAGTACAGAATCACAGTATATATATATATATATATATATATACACACACACACACATACATACACACACACACACACACACACATATTATATATATATATATATATATATATATATATATATATATATATATATATATATATATATATATATATATATAAAAACATAATATGCAAAGTGGTCGGAGGGAAGCTTCAGAATGGCAAAAATGTTTTTATTACAAATTATGTGAGCAGGCTGCAGTTCCTCTTATAAGATACAGTAATACCTCGGATTGCGAGTAACGCGGTTTACGAGCATTTGGCAATACAAGTTTGTCACGCAAAACGAGCAGGATTCAAGCCTCTGGGGTGTGCAGTACCACATTTGGCCAGAGGTGCGGGGGCACTGGTGATGCTCGGAGACACTCCAAATGTCTCCAAGCGTCTGAGGGGCAGATTCTGGTACATTGGCGTAAAAAAGGGGCGGGCGTAACGTATCTGATTTACGTTATGCCGCCGCAAGTTTTTTGTGAATAAAGCACTTGCCTGTAAAGTTGCGGCGGCGTAGCGTAAATCACCCGGCATGCGCCGTCCCTAAAATATCCCGGCGTGCATTGCTCTAAATGACGTTGCAAGGACGTCATTGGTTTTGACGTGGACGTAAATTACGTCCAGCACCATTCACGGACGACTTACGCAAACTACGTAATTTTATAAAATTGACGACGCGGGAACGACGGCCATACTTAACATTGGCTGCGCCTCATATAGCAGGGGCAACTTTACGCCGGGAAAAGCCTAACGTAAACGTCGTAACTTTACTGCGTCGGCTGCGCGTACGTTCGGGAATTCGCGTATCTAGCTAATTTGCATACTCGAACGCGGAAATCGACGGAAGCGCCACCTAGCGGGGGGGGGGGGAAATAATTGCAGTTACGATCCGACGGTGTAAGAGCCTTACGCCTGTCGGATCGAATGGATATCTATGCGTAACTGATTAAGAATCAGTCGCATAGATACGACGGCGCTAGGCAGAGATCCGACGGCGCATCTGGAGATGCGCCGTCGTATCTCCTTTGAGAATCTGGGCCTGAGTGTCTACGAGCATTTACAAGCATCTCCAAGCATCTCCGAGTGTCTCAAAGCATTTTCGAGTGTCTCAAAGCATTTACAAGCATCTCCGACGTGCCAAGCACGTCGAGTTCCTCGTCGAGTTCTGGGATGAAGCCGCCGAGGAGCTCGGCGGGCCGCCTTCTCCCATAGAACAACGAGAAAATAGAAAACATGTTCTCTATTTTCTCGACGAGCTCCTCGGCGGCTCCATCGAGCCAAAAGTGTACAGACGACAGAGATTCTCGGCAGAATCCGGGTTTTGACCGAGTTTCTCGGTGAATTCTGCCGAGAAACTCTGTCGTGTGTACGGGGCCTCCGAGTGTCTCCAAGCTTCTGAGTGTCTACGAGCATTTACAAGCATCTACGAGTGTCTGCAAGCGTGTCCGAGCATCTCCGAGCGTCTCCAAGCATTTACAAGCCTCTCCGAGTGTCTCCAATCATCTCCGGCGCGCCCCCCCCCCCACCACTGGTCACATGCGGTACTGCATACACCAACAGTGACACTGCAACAAATTATCTGAGTTTACATTGATTCCTATGGGGAAACTCGCTTTGATATACAAGTGCTTTGGATTACAAGCATTCTTCTGGAACGGGTTATACTCGTCATTTAAGGTACTACTGTATATTTATTTACACATCACAGGCTGATTTTGGATTGGTGTTGTGTCTGCCAGTAAAATAGGAAATATACAATGTATATCGGCCTGTCGCTTGTCTGTGGGGGGGAAGGGCAGCCGGAGGAATTGCAGAAGTGACATCAGTGACCTCATAGAGAAGTCACAAGATTCTCCCAATTTCACTATTCAGCTAAAAAAAAAAAATCCCCTCTCAGTGAAGTGTCAGCGCTGAGTGTGCGGAGAGGAGAGGCCATGCAGGGAAAGGTCAAATGATACGAGGGGGTGATTCTACATTGGGGGGCAATGGAGGCGCCACACTCTGTACTGGAGGGTTTAGAGTGGATGGGGAAGAACTAGAGCGCCTTCACCACTGGGGGGCAGTGTTATGGGCCAGGGCAAGTTGTCAGTGCCCAGAGCCCATTCACACCATCTATTGGTGGTAGTGTGCGAATTTATAGTGTAATGGTGGTGCCATTCATTCTGCATGGAACCCCAATGCACCTGCCAATGGTTGGGTGTTGGCTTGCATTGTGGTGCCAAAAAATTGCAACGCGTGTCTGTTGGCAGGTGCGATGGGGTGCCATTCAGAATGAATGGGCTTCACAGCGCTAAAAATGAGCACACTACCACCAATAGATGGTGTGAATGGGTCCTGTTGCTTGCCCCACCATCATTTCAACAGGCCCTGTTCATAGATAGCAACTGTTCCAGATATTTCTGGACAGTCCTGCATCTTGGAACGGAGTCCCGATGATGCCGTCCCCCGAGATCCAAGTGTCACCCTTATTTGAGTTACTGTGCATGCAAAGTAACTCAATAAGGCATTCATTACTGTGATTGGTGGCCACGAGTGGGCAGCTAACACATTATCATCAACAGGGTTTGGGTAGGCCACTCCGGTAAGTGGTCAAGGTCTGGATGGGATTGCATGGTCACTTGGGGGGGCCCGAGGCAGACTGATGGTGGAATTAACTGTCCTTGAAGCTTGGACTGGAATGTTGTTAAGGGCCACAAGTGGGTGGCCAACACATCATCATCAGCAGGGTTTGGGTAGGCCAGTCCGGTAAGTGGTCAAGGTCTGGATGGGATTGCATGGTCACAGAGGCTGACTGATGGTGGAATTAACTGTCCTTGAAGCTTGGACTGGAATGTTGTTAAGGGCCACAAGTGAGCGGCCAACACATCATCATCGGCAGGGTTTGGGTGGGCCAGTCCAGTAAGTGGTCAAGGTCTGGATGGGATTGCATGGTCACTTGGGGGGCCAGAGGCAGACTGATGGTGGAATTAACTGTCCTTGAAGCTTGGACTGGAATGTTGTTAAGGGCCACAAGTGGGCGGCCAACACATCATCAGCAGGGTTTGGGTAGGCCACTCCGGTAAGTGGTCAAGGTCTGGATGGGATTGCATGGTCACAGAGGCTGACTGATGGTGGAGTTAACTGCCCTTGAAACCTGGACTGAAATAGTGGTAAGGGCCACAAGTGGGGGGCCAATACATTATCTACAGGGTTTGGGTGGGCTATTCCGGTACATAGACAAGGTCTGGATAGGATTGCATGGTCATCTAGGGGGCCAGATGCAGACGAAAGCGCACGATTAGAGACGGAAGCTCTAATTGGCTTAAAAAAAGGGTGGGCTTGTGGTGCAGAGCCCTTTGCTCTAAACCCACGCAGTTGTGTGACAATAGCGAATTAATTTTCACTATTGTCTTCCCAATTCTCCTCCCGGCCAATCAGGAGGCGTGTCTTAAGACCCGATTAGCCGAGAGGAGAAGCGATCGTATTGACCGATGAGGAGGAGATGCAGGGAAATCTGCTGTGAAGCCGCTGAGGAGGAATCGCAGGAAGGAGTCGAAGCTGACAGCGACCTAGATGGGGTAAGTGCGGGGCTGGTGGGCAAGTGGTCAAGGTCTGCATGGGATTGCATGGTCACTTCATGGGCCAGAGGCTGACTGATGGTGGAGTTAACTGTCCTTAAAGCCTAGATTGAAATGGTGGTAAGGGCCACAAGCGGGCGGCCAACATATCAACAGGGTTTGGGTAGGCCACTCCAGTAAGTGGTCAAGGTCTGGATGGGATTGCATGGACACTTGGGTGGCCAGTGGCAGATTGATGGTGGCGTTAACTGTCCTTGAAACCTGGACTGAAATGGTGGTAAGGGCCACGAGTGGGTGGCCAACATATCAACAGGGTTTGGGTCGACCACTCCAGTAAGTGGTCAAGGTCTGGTTGGGATTGCATGGTCACTTCACGGGCCAGAGGCAGACTGATGGTGGCATTAACTGACCTTGAAGTTTGGACTGGAATGTTGTTAAGGGCCACAGGTGGGCAGCCAACACATCATCATCGAAAGGGTTTGGGTAGGCCACTCCAGTAAGTGGTCAAGGTCTGGTTGGGATTGCATGGTCACTTCACGGGCCAGAGGCAGACTGATGGTGGCATTAACTGTCCTTGAAGCCTGGAATGGAATCTTGTTAAGGGCCACAACACATCATCGACAGGGTTTGGGTAGGCCACTCCAGTAGGTGGTCAAGGTCTGGATGGGATTGCATGGTCACTTGGGTGGCCAGAGGCAGACTTATGGTGGCATTAATTGTCCTTGAAGCCTGGACTGGAATTCTGGTAAGGGCCAGGAGTGAGTGGCCAACACATTATCACTGACAGGGTTTGGGTAGGCCACTCCAGTAAGTGGTCAAGGTCTGGATGGGATTGCATGGTCACTTGGGGGGGGGGGGGGGGGGCAGAGGCAGACTTATGGTGGCATTAATTGTCCTTGAAGCCTGGACTGGAATGCTGGTAAGGGCCCGAGTGAGCGGCCAACACATTATCACTGTCGGGGTTTGGGTAGGCCACTCCAGTAGGTGGCCAAGGTCTGGATGAAATTTTATGGTCACTTGGGGGGGGGGGGGGCAGAGGCAGACTTATGGTGGAGTTAACTGTCCTTGAAGCCTGGACTGAAATGTTGATAAGTTTGGCAGCTCAACCCAATGTACCATACTACCATATTATCAATTAATAATAATGCAGGTTAAACATTTTCTGCCATAAATCCACAAGCGCCGGCGCGGTCGGTCACATATTGCACGGTGTACTAAACTGTCCCACAAAACTTTTTTTTGTGGGCCGGCGGTGGGTTTTGGATTGAATGAGATACGCCATATACTGCTGATCGGCACAAACCCGCTTTTTGGCATCAGAAGCGAGGAAAGGGGGTGAGCGACCCGCGGATTATCTCCTCAAAACACACATAAGGCGTCAGATATCTGGGACGCAACTCACCCAGTTGTGTATTGAACAAATATTATTGCGTATAAGTTGGACGAGGCCTGCAGGACGCGGCCTAGGAGAGACGCCAGAGGCCTGTGTGCCAGGGACATGACGACGGCCAGGACCTCGGACACTCCAGATGGTGCAATCTCCGATATGCCTGGCTGTAACCTGTTCAGGAGGCGGCGCTGGGGGCACTGGGGTCGTTGACCGCTACCTGTCGCTGTGTGTGATACAGCTGCACAAACAGCTGACTAATTTGTCAATTTCCAGGGACAGAATCAGGAGTTGTTACTCATTTCTATGCATTTAAGGTGGCTGGTGTACACAGGTCACAGCAAGTCTTACATTCTTTTCATTGGACGCAAGCTGCTCTGTGATTGGAGGAGGGGAGATCTTGAACCTCCTCCAATCACAAAATGCCTGAAAAGAATGTAAGATGTTTTCAGAATGGACTGCTGGAGCAAGTAACCTTCTGAACTGTCGGACATTCGGCACTGACACCACCATAGGTGTGCCTAGTCTATTGCATTAGGGTCTGCACCCCCAAAGTTTAACCACTTAAGGACAGAGCGTCGTTTTGAGATTTGGTGTTTTAAAGTTTAAAACACAGTGGGGGAAGTGGGCCGGTCAATAACATTGACTAGCCCCTTCCCCACTCTCCATCCTGAATCATCCCCCGCAGCAGCCGGGGGGGGGGGGGGTGAGAGGAGGGAAGCCAGCAACACTGCAAAGGGAGACGCAACTAGGGGGGAATCGGCACCGCATAGAGTGATTAGGTTATGCCCAGCCAATCAACGGGTGGAGCGCTGTACTAGACAAATGGATGGGGTGGCAGAATACACTACTAGAGAGCGTGAGCAAGAGAGAGCAAGAGCGCGAGAGAGAGAGCAAGAGAGCGAGAGAGAGAGAGCAAGAGCGCGAGAGAGAGAGAGCAAGAGCGTGAGAGAGAGCAAGAGCGCGCGAGAGAGCAAGAGCGCGAGAGAGAGCAAGAGCGCGAGAGAGAGCAAGAGCGTGAGAGAGAGAGCAAGAGCGTGAGAGAGAGAGCAAGAGCGCGAGAGAGAGAGAGAGCAAGAGGCATGGCACCCCCCGCTTCTCAATTTTCTCAATTAGCGGCGGCACCCCCCGCTTCACAATTTTTAGGTGGCACCCCCGCCTCTTTGCTCCAGGGGGCCTATGTCTGAATCTGTGTAAGGGGCCCCATAATTCCTGATGGCGATCCTGTATGTATACTCATTCACATGGGACGGAGGCCCGGGATCTTGTTAAAGAGATTCAGATTCCGATTAGCCCCCCGCCCACAAACTCCTACAACCACCGCCCAGGGTTATGGGGAATTGAGGCCCTCGTCCCAATCAACGTGGGGACCCAAAGCCCCCCCCACCATGGTTAGGTCATGTGGCTGGTTATAGGGGGGGCGCTCATCCCCCCCCCATTTCCTGGCCGGTCAGGATGCTTGCTCAAATAAGGGTCTGGTATGGATTTGGGGATTTCAAAGGAGAACCTCACAGCAAAAAAAAAAAAAGCGGACAGCTGATGAGTTATCGGTTGTTAAGGACGCGGCCCCCGGCTTTCCGGCCTGCTCCTTGACAACCAGCTACTGTGCGATAAGTTACTGCATACAAATATGTGGTAGTTAAACACATTACTGTTATTTTACCGCATTAGCCATTTACCACCAAATTCTTAGCGAATCGAACATTTGTACAATTGTTTTGCCATGTGTTATTTTAACGCATTTTTTCAGTTGATATTTAACTCTTATGCCGCGTACACACGATCGGATTTTCCGTCGGAAAAACCTTGGATGGTTTTTCCAACGGAATTTCACTCAAGCTTGGCTTGCCCACACACGGTCACAACAAAAGTTCTCTGAACTTTCGACCGTCAAAAAGGACGCAGTGACGCAAAACACTACAACTAGCCCTGAGAAAATGAAGTTCAATGCTTCTGAGCATGCGTCGGAATTTTGCGCGTCAGATTTGCTACAGACCATTGGATTTTCCATTTTTTTTTTTTCGTCTGAAAATTTGAGAACCAGCTCTCAATCTTTTGTTGGCGGAAATTTCGACAGCAAAAGTCCGATGGAGCCTATGCACGGTCCGAAGTTCCGTCCAAAAGCTCAAATCAGACTTTTCTTGTTGAAATGTCCAATCGTGTGTAGGGGGCATTAGAGAATTGACCAAAGTGTACATGGGAGGTGCAGCGGCAGGGACAGGTGCAGCGGCAGGGACAGGTGCCGTGGAAGGGACAGGTGCCGCGGAAGGGACAGGAGCAGCGGCAGGGGCAGGGACAGGAGCAGCGGCAAGGACAGGAGCAGCGGCAAGGACAGGAGCAGCGGCAAGGACAGGAGCAGCGGCAAGGACAGGAGCAGCGACAGGTGCAGCGGCAGGGACAGGAGCAGCGACAGGTGCAGCGGCAGGGACAGGAGCAGCGACAGGTGCAGCGGCAGGGACAGGAGCAGCGACAGGTGCAGCGGCAGGGACAGGAGCAGCGGCAAGGACAGGTGCAGCGACAGGTGCAGCGGCAGGGACAGGAGCAGGGACAGGAGCAGCGACAGGAGCAGCAGCAGGGACAGGAGCAGCGGCAAGGACAGGTGCAGCGGTAGGGACAGGTGCAGCGGCAGGGACAGGTGCAGCGGCAGGGACAGGTGCAGCGGCAGGGACAGGTGCCGCGGCAGGGACAGGAGCAGCGGCAGGGACAGGAGCAGCGGCAGGGACAGGAGCAGCGGCCAGCCCTGCTGCTTGCAGAAGACCTGCGTTTTCAGACCTTTATCCCCAACGCATAGGGCCCTAAACACAGGTACCACCAGTGTTCAGCCTCATCAAGCTGTCACCTACCATAGACTATGACAGCCTACAGATGGCCGGGGCTGGACGCTGCACAAGTCTCTCCTGGGTGCCAAAAAAAACGGGAGGGACACATTGCACTTAGACGGCCCCATGTGCAAACTGTTACAAAATCCGATGAACGTTTCAAAAATAAATTTTCTTAGAAGAAAATTATAGTCGCGTGTCGGCCAGCTTGGGAGGGTTACATAACTCAGCAGCGGCCGCACACTTGTCAGCGTTCATTTATTTTTTTCATTGCCAAACATTGTCTTTGGCCGGAGTTCAGCTTGTAAGGAAATGTCCCCAAAAGAGACACAGATGTCCAAAACCCGATCTTCTAACCAAAACCCCAAAGAGGAAGTGTCTTCGGGAATGGGAAGGAGTGCTGAATGCGAGAAGAAACCCCAGCGCCCCGAGGACACGGAGCATCAAGTATGTGGAGGGTGCCGGAACCCGGGAATACGTCTCATCAATACACTGCATTCTGGTTACTAGGAGCGATCAGACTTTCCACATCATAATCACTCTTCAAAAAAAGTCTTATGTTTATGTTCTTCCCAAATCTGTCTCCGGGGAAGGGGGGAGGGGAGAGGGGGTATAGCGTGCAGAGAGAGGTGCAGAGATTCCACAGATCATACACACAGCATTCCAGAGGGGGACAAGAAGGGAGAACAGACACCAGCCGCAGGACTGCCAACAGAGGGAGAGGGACCCCCACTTACAGCAAAAATATTTACCATCACCCCACATCACCTACTGGGAACCAGGGGGCGCCAGCGCACAGAACACGCCAATCTAAACTAGTGACTGTCAACTTGTATGGTGTAAGGGGTTGGGGGGGGGGGGTGTTGAAGTGTAGCCCCTGACAGCTGTAAAGGGCTGCACATAATGTTCTGTATATGACAGAAGACTGTCAGAGACTGCAGACATGATACACGAGATACCTGCAGACATGATACAGGAGGTGGTCAGAGACTGCAGACATGATACAAGAGATGGTCAGAGACTGCAGACATGATACAGGAGATGGTCAGAGACTGAAGACATGATACAGGAGGTGGTCAGAGACTGAAGACATGATACAGGAGATGGTCAGACTGCAGACATAATACAAGAGATACCTGCAGACATGATACAGGAGGTGGTCAGACTGCAGACATAATACAAGAGATACCTGCAGACATGATACAGGAGGTGGTCAGAGACTGAAGACATGATTCAAGAGATGGTCAGACTGCAGACCTAATACAAGAGATACCTGCAGACACGATACAGGAGGTAGTCAGAGACTGCGGACATGATACAGGAGATACCTGCAGACCTAATACAATAGATGGTCAGACGGCAGACATGATACAATAAATACCTGCAGACATGATACAGGAGGTGGTCAGAGACTGAAGACATGATACAAGAGATGGTCAGACTTCAGACATGATACAAGAAATACCTGCAGACATGATACAGGAGGTGGTCAGAGACTGCAGACATGATACAAGAGATGGTCAGAGACTGCAGACATGATACAGGAGGTGGTCAGAGACTGAAGGCATGATACAAGAGATGGTCAGACTGCAGACATGATACAAGAGATACCTGCAGACATGATACAGGAGGTAGTCAGAGACTGCGGACATGATACAGGAGATACCTGCAGACATGATACAGGAAGGAGGTGGTCAGAAACTGCGGACATGATACAGGAGATACCTGCAGACATGATACAAGGGGTGGTCAGAGATTGCAGACATGATACAAGAGATGATCAGAGACTGAAGACATGATACAAAAGATGGTCAGAGACTGCAGACATGATACAGGAGATGGTCAGAGACTGCAGGCATGATACAGGAGATGGTCAGAGACTGCAGGCATGATACAGGAAATGGTCAGAGACTGCAGGCATGATACAGGATACAGGAGATGGTCAGAGACTGCAGACATGATACAGAAGGTAGTCAGAGACTGCGGACATGATACAGGAGATACCTGCAGACATGATACAAGGGGTGGTCAGAGATTGCAGACATGATACAGGCGATGGTCAGACTGCAGAAATTATACAAGAGACACCTGCAGACATGATACAAGAGACGGTCAGAGACTGCAGACATGATACAAGAGATGGTCAGAGACGGCAGACATGATACAAGAGATGGTCAGAGACTGAAGACATGATACAAAAGATGGTCAGACGGCAAACATGATACAAGAGATGGTCAGAGACTGAAGACATGATACAAGAGATACCTGCAGACATGATATAAGAGATGGTCAGAGACTGCAGACATGATACAAGAGATGGTAAAAGACTGCAGACATGATACAGGAGATGGTAAAAGACTGCAGACATGGTACAAGAGATAGTCAGAGACCTGCACACATGATACAGGAGATGGTAAAAGACTGCAGACATGGTACAAGAGATAGTCAGAGACCTGCACACATGATACAGGAGATGGTCAGACTGCGGACATGATACAAGAGATACCTGCAGACATTATACAGGAGATGGTCAGAGACTGCAGAGATGGTCAGAGACTGCAGACATGATACAGGAGATGGTCAGAGACTGCAGGCATGATACAGGAGATGGTCAGAGACTGCAGGCATGATACAGGAGATGGTCAGAGACTGCAGACATAAGGCCCTGTATGTGATCACTACTTGTATATGTGTACAGTCGCTGCGTATTTCAGCCTGTCACTGACAGGCCACTGGCAGCAGGCTGTACACACCTCTTGTGACTCACTGGCAATGACACTCTCTCTCTTTTTTTTTTACACTGTACAGCCATGTAATGCGTCCATGTGCATGATGAGCCCCAATTAAACAGCTTGTGTATATTTCGGGCACACAGTAGAAGCTCATTAGTGTGCCATGCAGAGTAAAAACTCATTATTACATATCAGATCATTTGTTGCACTTTGTTACTATTGTGCACAGAACTTTCCCATTGGAGTGTCTCGGGTGCGATACGTTTCTGTGCAGACAGATAGGATGTGTTAAGGCGGCATTGACTCATTTTGAAAGGTCTTGAGCGCACCTTAAAAAATAAAACGCAATGTTCTGTATGTTGCGGTGCGGATCTATTGGCATCTAGGGTGTGATTGGCACACATGCCCATTGTATGATAGGATATTGCTGCAGCAACACACACAGGCCTGGATCAGAGAAGACGATCGCTCCGGGAGATCTCACCGTCACGGCGATACAACGATCTGCCAAAATGTTATTTAATCCTTATTTACTCTGCTGGGGCGATGAAGGGAGGGGGAGGGGGGTGTGCAGCTGTACTCTACCTCTACACACTGACACCAACCACACCGCTGCAACTCTCCACACTCCACCCACAATTGTAAAGTTTAATTATTTTTCTCTGCCTTATCAATGTGTAAAATTGTGTAAAGTGAACCCAATGAGAATCATTCATCCCAATGAGAAGCATTCAATAAGACATAGAGGCAGCCAACCCATCAACCAATCAGAATCAGAGGCGTTGCTAGGGGGGTGCGGTCCGCACCGGGTGACACCTGCTAGAGGGGTGACACCATCCCGTTGTTTTTTTTTATTCTTTTTTTTTTGCTGACATGCCCAGCCTGCCCTGTACCACCCTGTAAGTGTAAATATGAGATGTGACGTCTTTTTGACCCCCAGATCTCATATTTAAGAGGACCCGTCATGCTTTTTTTTACTATTATAAGTTATATTTACATTTCTTTTAATAGGAATAAAAAGTGACCCAAATAAGAAATTTACAGTGTAAATAAATAAAAAAAAAAGTTAAACAAATAATAATACAAATAAATAAATTGAAAAGCGCGCCGCACTCGCGCGCAGAAGCGAACGCATACGCAAGTCGCGCTCCGCATATGAAAACGGTGTTCAAACCACACACGTGAGGCATCGCCGCGATCATTAGAGCGAGAGCAATAATTCTAGCCCTAGACCTCCTCTGTAACTCAAAACTGGTAAGCTGTAGACATGTTTAAATGTCACCTATGGAGATTTTTAAGGGTCCAAGTTTGTTGCCATTCTGCGAGCGGGTGCAATTTTGAAGTGGGTGGTTGAGGGGGATGGGGATTTGGGTGATCCCCATGTTACCTCTGACAGTTCAGTGCGCAGCACCTGACACTGGACAGCGATAATTCCCAGCGATCACATGAGGGATTAACCCCCGGGTCAGCAGCACCGCCAAACATCCATCACCATTCCCCACCCCCGCCCATTCATAATCACGCTGCATATGACATGTTATCCTCATTTTTCAGGGACGCCGGCCTTCCCATCAGTCTTTGCACAGTTGTAGCGGCTCCCCTCCTGGACTGAAATGGCTGAAAATGATTTCACTGCACGCTGTGAGCTTCTCACCATGTACATTAGAAGCTGCAGCAAGCCGGAGCCCACCTCATTTCCTGGCTGGAGGACGTCCAGCATCATCCAGCGCTTTCATCCCCAGCCTGACTGGCCCCGCCCCCAGAGGCGTTGCTAGGGGGGTGCGGTCCGCACCGGGTGACACCCGCTAGAGGGGTGACCCCATCCCGTTTTTTTGTTTTTTTTGTTTTTTTTTTAGCTGACATGCCCAGCCTGCCCTGTGCAAACCCAGCCTGCCCTGTACCACCCAGGCTGCCCTGTGCCAACCCAGCCTGCTCTGTGCCACCCCAGCCTGCCCTGTACCACCCCAAACTTTCCCATGCCACCCCAACTTGCCCTGTGCCACCCCAACTTGCCCTGTACCACCCCAATCTGCCCAATGCCACCATAACTTGCCCTATACCACCCCAACCTGCCCAATGCCACCCTAACTTGCCCTGTACCACCCCAACCTTTCCCATGCCATCCCAACTTGCCCTATGCCACCCTAACTTGCACTATACCACCCCAAACTACCCTATATCACCCCAACATGCCCTATACCACCTTAACCTGTCCTATACCACCCCACTACACCAACCTGCCACTATACCACTCTATACTACACTAACCTGCCACTATACTGCCCTATACTATCATTTACAGGGGCTGGTTTGGGGTGCGCCCCATGCCCGTGCGCTGCCTGCTTGGTGCTGGGCAGCCTAGACAGAGGGGGGGGGGGTGACACCATGTTTTACCGCACCGGGTGACACCAACCCTAGTTACGCCACTGCCCACCTCCCTTTCATTCACTGGATTTTACTTCTTTCAATCAGGGAGTCTCAATATCACCCTAGTGGTGGGTGTTACCTATGCAAATACAGCCTGCCTAGGAACGCCCACTTCTCCAGACTGACACCCACCCATCAGAGCATTTAGAAATTTGCATAACTCCTCCCAAGAGCCCCGCCCACTGCTTGGATCAGTACTGAGGGCTCTTGATTGGAGGCACAGGGTGCTGTGTCGGCTGGTGTTTTTTTGGGGGGGGGCAGCAAACAAAATTCAGCCCCCACCTGCTCACTGTCTAGCAGTCTGTCTGACACTTACCCCATCTAGGTGACGGGCATCAGCATTGCGCAGTAGGCATCCAATAGGAGCACCTTTCAGCCTCCGGCTCTAATCAGGTGCTTAACCACTTAAGCCCCGGACCAATATGCTGCTAAATGCCCAAAGGCGTTTTTACAATTCGGCACTGAGTCGCTTTAACAGACAATTGCGCGGTCGTGCGACGTGGCTTCCAAACAAAATTGGCGTCCTTTTTTTCCCAAAAATAGAGCTTTATTTTGGTGGTATTTGATCACCTCTGCGGTTTTTATTTTTTGCGCTATAAACAAAAATAGAGCGAAAATTTTGAAAAAAATGCAATATTTTTTACTTTTTGCTGTAATAAATATCCCCCAAAAACATATAATATTTTTTTTTTCCCTCAGTTTAGGCCGATACGTATTCTTCTACCTATTTTTGGTATAAAAAAAAAAAAAAAAAAAAAAAAATCGCAATAAGCGTTTATCGATTGGTTTGCACACAATTTATAGCGTTTACAAAATAGGGGATAGTTTTATCCTTTTTTTTTTTTTACTACCAATGGCGGCGATCAGCGATTTTTTTCGTGACTGCGACATTATGGCGGACACTTCGGACAATTTTGACACATTTTTGGGACCATTGTCATTTTCACAGCAAAAAATGCTATAAAAATGCATTGTTTATTGTGAAAATGACAGTTGCAGTTTGGGAGTTAACCACAGGGGGGCGCTGTAGGAGTTAGGGTTCACCTAGTGTGTGTTTACAACTGTAGGGGGGTGTGGCTGTAGGAATGACGTCATCGATCGGGTCTCCCTATAAAAGGGATCACTCGATCGATACGCCGCCACAGTGAAGCACGGGGAAGCCATGTTTACATACGGCTCTCCCCGTTCTTCAGCTCCGGGGAGCGATCGCGACTGGGCGGCTATAAACGAATAGCCGCGCCCTCATCCCAGATCGCTCCCAGACGATTTCCGACCACCATTCTGTGGACGTAAATATACATGCGGCGGTCGTTAAGCGGTTAAACCCCCCCCTCACTGGAATCCATGCGTCCTGAAAGGGACCGACGCATGGATAGGGAGGGCGGCGCACTTCATGTACGGGCCGCCCCTGTCCCTAATCTCCATGCAGCGCACCAGACGCATATATTTCTACAGGGTTTTTTTGCTTTTTTGAAGCACATGATTAGATCCAGAGGCTCCAATTGGCTTAAAAAAAGGTTGGGCTCGGGGCGCAGAGCACTGTGCCCCAAACCCACCCACTTGTGACATTATTGAATGAACATTCACTATGGTCTTACTGCTTCTCCTCCCGGGCTAATAAGGATAGGAAGCGGCTCCTAAGACTGGATTGGCTGGGAGGAGAATCGACCGAATTGGCCGGGAGAAGTCAGGGAAGCCATCCGCAACCTGGATGGGGTAAGTGCAGGTGGGCAAGCAGGGGTTTGTTGGTTGCCCCTCAAAAAAAAAAAACGGTGCTGTGATGTTTTCTATGTACAGCACCCTGCTGGCCTCTCCTCCCAGCCATGATCTGCCTACATTGCATAGAACGGCACAGAGACCCAGCAATCTCACTGGGCTTTTAAGAAGGTATGTTATGAAAATGGAAAGGTTTTACTTAAAAATCTCAGGGAAGGCAAAAAATAAGCAAACTGAACTGCAGCTTTATGTGTATGGCCCTGTCCAGACCCGATACCCGTCCTAAGTGTGCCCCCAGGCAGGTGAAGTCTTGTATCTGAGGTCACATGATGGAGAGCCTGTCCAGTCAGATTCCTACGGTGAGAATGAGAAGCCAAAATTACAGCTTTGTTTGTGGATCCAATCTGTGGACTGTCCCCGGGGGAGGGAGTACAAAAAATACATAATACATAATACATATATATATATATATATACATACATATACACACACACACACACATACACACACACACACATACACACACACACACACACATACACACACTCCCCCTATTCCCGGTCCCCCTCTTTTTCCTAACCAATCAGAGAAAACTTCATGGCCATTGACAGGTACAGTGAACACGGATTATATTGTTACAATGGTGGAATATATTAGGCAGCAAGCGAGCATGTTGTCACTGAAGTTGATGTGTTGGAAAGAATATAATGGCTGTTTTGCTGTTTGTTGTAACTTGTAGCCGCAGACCGGTCTCAGACTCAGTCCCTGCAGTCTCATTCCGGGTCCCAGTCCCTGCAGTCTCATTGCGGGTCCCAGTCCCTGCAGTCTCATTCCGGGTCACAGTCCCTGCAGTCTCATTGCGGGTCACAGTCCCTGCAGTCTCATTCCGGGTCACAGTCCCTGCAGTCTCATTCCGGGTCACAGTCCCTGCAGTCTCATTCCGGGTCACAGTCCCTGCAGTCTCATTCCGGGTCCCAGTCCCTGCAATCTCATTCCGGGTCCCAGTCCCTGCAGTCTCATTCCGGGTCCCAGTCCCTGCAGTCTCATTCCGGGTCCCAGTCCCTGCAATCTCATTCTGGGTCCCAGTCCCTGCAATCTCATTCTGGGTCCCAGTCCCTGCGAACTCATTCTGGGTCCCAGTCCCCGCAATCCTAACCTGGGTCCCAGTCCCTGCAGTCTCATTCCGGGTCCCAGTCCCTGCAATCTCATTCTGGGTCCCAGTCCCTGCAATCTCATTCTGGGTCCCAGTCCCTGCGAACTCATTCTGGGTCCCAGTCCCCGCAATCCTAACCTGGGTCCCAGTCCCTGCAGTCTCATTCCGGGTCCCAGTCCCTGCAATCTCATTCTGGGTCCCAGTCCCTGCAGTCTCATTCCGGGTCCCAGTCCCCGCAATCCTAACCTGGGTCCCAGTCCCGGAATTCTGAAGCATGGTGTCATGCGTATGTGGGCAAACAAGGATCTCCAGCACCAAACAGGGGAAATGGAGAAGCTGCCGATAGTGAGGATCGGCGAGGATCGGCAAGGATCGGCTATTCCGGAGGTCTCACACATTTCCTGCCATGAGAGCGGAGCTCACAGAGCACTGGGAACAATGGGGCATTATACACCCGGGCACTGGGAGGAATAGAAGGCTCTTTATGGGCATTTAACAAAGAAGATAAAACATTTGCAACAAAATAACAAGTTCAAGGTGATTGTAGCGCATTATGTACATTGTGTATCAGAACTGCTTGGGAACAAAGTCCATCGTTTCCTATAGTGCCTGTGGACACCAATGCCCGGGTTGGGGGCCACTGTTGGAAGAAAAGAGAAGGGACAAGAAAGCAAAAAAGGAAGGGAAGACGAAAGAAGAAGAAAGAAGAAGGAAGGGAAGAAGAAAGAAGAAGGAAGACGAAAGGGAAGAAGAAAGAAGAAGGAAGACGAAAGGGAAGAAGAAGGAAGAAGGAAGACGAAAGGGAAGAAGAAAGAAGAAGGAAGACGAAAGGGAAGAAGAAAGAAGAAGGAAGAAGAAAGAAGAAGGAAGACGAAAGGGATGAAGAAAGAAGAAGGAAGAAGAAGGAAGGGAAGAAGAAGGAAGAAGGAAGGGAAGAAGAAGGAAGGGAAGAAGAAAGGGAAGAAGAAGGAAGGGAAGAAGAAAGAAGGAGGAAGACGAAAGGGAAGAAGAAAGAAGACGGAAGACGAAAGGGAAGAAGAAAGAAGAAGGAAGGGAAGAAGAAAGAAGAAGGAAGAAGGAAGGGAAGAAGAAAGAAGAAGGAAGACGAAAGGGAAGAAGAAGGAAGAAGAAGGAAGGAAGGAAGGAAGGAAGGAAGGAAGGAAGAAGAAAGAAGAAGGAAGACGAAAGGGAAGAAGAAAGAAGAAGGGGAAGAAGAAAGAAGAAGGAAGAAGAAGGAAGAAAGGAAGGGAAGAAGAAAAAAGAAGGAAGGGTAGAAGAAAAAAGAAGGAAGGGAAGAAGAAAGAAGAAGGAAGGGAAGAAAGGGAAGAAGAAAGAAGAAGGAAGAAGAAGAAAGAAGAAGGAAGACGAAAGGGAAGAAGAAAGACGAAAGGGAAGAAGAAAGAAGAAGGGGTTCAAGAAGAAAGAAGAAGGAAGAAAGGAAGGGAAGAAGAAAGAAGAAGGAAGGGAAGAAGAAAGAAGAAGGAAGGGAAGAAGAAAGAAGAAGGAAGGGAAGAAGAAAGAAGAAGGAAGATGAAAGTGAAGAAGAAATGGAAGAAGAAAGAAGAAGGGAAAGAAGAAAGAATAAGGGAAAGAAGAAAGAGAAGGAAGAAGGAAGAAGAAGGAAGGGAAGAAGAAAGAAGAAGGAAGAGGAAAGGGAAGAAGGAAGGGAAGAAGAAAGAAGAAGCAAGACAAAAGGGAAGAAGAAAGCAGACGAAAGGGAAGAAGAAAGCAGACGAAAGGGAAGAAGGAAGGGAATAAGAAAGGGAAGAAGGGAGGGAAGAAGAAAGAAGAAGGAAGAAGAAAAAAGAAGAAAAAAGAAGAAAAAAGAAGAAAGAGAAGAAAGAGAAGAAAGAAAGAGAAGAAAGAAAGAGAAGAAAGAGAAGAAAGAAAGAAAGAAAGAAAGAAAGAAAGAAAGAAAGAAAGAAAGAAAGAAAGAAAGAAAGAAAGAAAAGTTTCATTGTGTCAGAGCAAATCACACAGAGTTTGGCTCCTACTATGATAGGCAGATCACTGCAGCCCCAAAAGTTACAGCGCGACACCAAAATGACTTCATCTCTCAGGTCCCTCTATTCGGAGTCGGCATCACCCAGAGATTGAACATAGAGAAGAAATCTGCAGATTGTGGTCATGTGATCATCACACCAGACATGGTGACAAACATCTGGAACATCAAAGGTGTTCCGAGACCCCCCCTCCCCCATCATCCGGAGCTCCCCCATACAGAGACTGGCTGCTGGTTACATTATTATTGCCTCCCACATCTGTCCTACAATCCTAATCTGGTCTCATTCCCTGCACTCAGGGCCTTAGATAAGGGGGGGGGGGGGGGCACCACCAGTCCTCCTGTACAGGACCCTGGACAAGCAGGAGGTCCATGGCAGCATGGTGAATCGGATGTGGTCAGGGAGGGCGATTGGTGTGGCATGGGGGCGCTTACTGGAACCAATCTACTTTATGTCTCTCTCTGCAGCAGCTGAAATCTGTATAATAAATCTGGCTTCTCCTCTTATCCCTCCCATTTGCTTTCAGCTGCTGCAGAGAGAGAGAGCAACATAAAGCATTGGTTGTAGTAACTGTCCCCCCCCCCCCCCCCCCCCGCCACACCAATCACCCTCCCTGTGCACCATACATTTTCCCCTGTTGCCCAGGCCCCCCCCCCCCCATGTGCCCCTCCTACCTCTGCAGCACTGCTGGCTTCTCTCCTCTTTGTCCTGCCTGCAGCTGCAAGCACAAAATAGGATCCTTCAAGATTGAGAGTGGGGGAAGGGTTAGGTAAATATGTAATTTACCAGCCCCTTCATTTCCTGAGCGAACACAATGAGTGATCACTGGTACCGATCACTCACTGTGTTCATTCGTAGCTGAAGCGTTGTCTGTATGGGGCCCCATATCAGGTTCTCTGTATGGAGACCTGTGGCTTCTAACGGCACCCAGTCCCTGCGCTCCTCAACGGCACCCCAGTCCCTGCGCTCCTCAACGGCACCCCAGTCCCTGCGCTCCTCAACGGCACCCCAGTCCCTGCGCTCCTCAACGGCACCCCAGTCCCTGCGCTCCTCAACGGCTCCCCCAATACCTGCACTGCTCAACGCCCCCCCCCCCCCCCAGTCCCTGCACTCCTCAACGGCCCTACCCAGTCCCTGCACTCCTCAACGGCCCTACCCAGTCCCTGCACTCCTCAACGGCCCCCCCAGTCACTGCACTCCTCAACGGCCCCCCCAGTCCCTGCACTCCTCAACGGCCCCCCCAGTCCCTGCACTCCTCAACGGCCCTACCCAGGCCCTGCACTCCTCAACGGTCCTACCCAGTCCCTGCACTCCTCAACGGTCCTACCCAGTCCCTGCACTCCTCAACGGTCCCCCCAGTCCCTGCACTCCTCAAAGGCCCTACCCAGTCCCTGCACTCCTCAAAGGCCCTACCCAGTCCCTGCACTCCTCAACGGCCCTACCCAGTCCCTGCACTCCTCAACAGCCCTACCCAGTCCCTGCACTCCTCAACGGCCCTACCCAGTCCCTGCACTCCTCAACGGCCCTACCCAGTCCCTGCACTCAATGTCCCCCCCAGTCCCTGCAATCAATGGCCATCCCCAGTCCCTGCACTCCTCAACGTTCCTACCCAGTCCCTGCACTCCTCAACGCCCCCCCCCAGGTCCCTGCACTCAATGCCACCCCCCAGTCCCTGCACTCCTCAACGCCCCCCCCCAGTCCCTGCACTCCTCAACGCCCCCGCCCCCCAGTCTCTGCACTCCTCAACGCCCCCCCCAGTCTCTGCACTCCTCAACGCCCCCCCCAGTCCCTGCACTCCTCAACGGGCCCCCCCCCCAGCCCCTGCACTCCTCAACGGCCCTACCCAGTCCCTGCACTCCTCAACGGCCCCCCAGTCCCTGCACTCCTCAATGGCCCCCCCCAGCCCCTGCACTCCTCAACGGCCCTACCCAGTCCCTGCACTCCTCAACGCCCCCCCAGTCCCTGCACTCCTCAACGGCCCCCCCCCCCCAGCCCCTGCACTCAACGCCCCTACCCAGTCCCTGCACTCCTCAACGGCCCCCCAGTCCCTGCACTCCTCAACGCCCCCCCAGTACCTGCACTCCTTAACGGCCCTACCCAGTCCCTGCACTCCTCAACGCCCCCCCCCCCCAGTCCCTGCACTCCTCAACGCCCCCCCCAGTCCCTGCACTCCTCAACGCCCCCCCCCTCCAGTCCCTGCACTCAACGGCCCCCCCAGTCCCTGCACTCCTCAACGGCCCTACCCAGTCCCTGCACTCCTCAACGGCCCCCCAGTCCCTGCACTCCTCAATGCCCCCCCCCCCCCAGTCCCTGCACTCCTCAATGCCCCCCCCAGTCCCTGCACTCCTTAACGCCCCCCCCCCCAGTCCCTACACTCAATGGCCCCCCAGTCCCTGCAATCCATCTGGTGCACCAATAGAAGCCTCACTCTGAAGAAACCGTAAATGAAAATCCAGAAGGTAGAGTGCGGCCCCTTGTAATGATCACAGGTGGAGCTGGGAACGCAGAGAGATCCCAACATTGGAGCGGCCCCAGAGCCACCAACAGGGACTACAGATATACAGGACACCAAATACACCAAGAGGAAGAGCAGGTCTGCATTATGTTACATGAAATGGCGCGGCACATTAGCCCGCAGACAGGTCCTCTTCACAGACCATTCCAGTATTGAAGAGAGTAATCATCTGCAGACCGCAGTTCATCTAATTCCCATTATTTGCCGTTCATTATCAGCCGGAACCGAGCGCAAAATACACAGCGACCAGATGGCAATTAGTGTGAGAGTCGCTGAAGAATAGTGGGAGGCCATCGCTCCATCCTGGTTACTGACATCATCGCAGGACGCACACAATACACACATATCACTTATCTGTATTGTCACCGCGAACCACGGCGCCCATCTACTATCAGTGTATGTGGTTATGTACAGCGCCATTATTCTATACGGCACAGCGCCATTATTCTATATACGGCACAGCGCCATTATTCTATACGGCACAGCGCCATTATTCTATACGGCACAGCGCCATTATTCTATACGGCACAGCGCCATTATTCTATACGGCACAGCGCCATTATTCTATACGGCACAGCGCCATTATTCTATACGGCACAGTGATATTATTCTATATACGGCACAGCGCCATTATTCTATACACGGCACAGCGCCATTATTCTATATACGGCACAGCGCCATTATTCGGTACAGCGCCATTATTCTATACGGCACAGCGCCATTATTCTATATACGGAATAATTCTTCTATATACGGCACAGCGCCATTATTCTATACACGGCACAGCGCCATTATTCTATACGGCACAGCGCCATTATTCTATATACGGAATAATTCTTCTATATACGGCACAGCGCCATTATTCTATATACAGCACAGCGCCATTATTCTATATACAGCACAGCGCCATTATTCTATATACAGCACAGCGCCATTATTCTATATACGGCACAGCGCCATTATTCTAAATACGGAACAGCGCCATTATTCTAAATACGGAACAGCGCCATTATTCTATACGGCACAGCGCCACTATTCCATACGGCACAGCATGCCATTGTTATATGGGGCACGGCGTACATTGTCATTATGGGGCACGGCGTGCATTGTCATTATGGGGCACAGCGTGCATTGTCATTATGGGGCACAGCGTGCATTGTCATTATGGGGCACAGCGTGCATTGTCATTATGGGGCACAGCATGCATTGTCATTATGGGGCATTATATAGGGAACAGTGGACGTGGTTGTATAGGGCACAGTGGTTATATAGGGGAAACATTATATAGGGCACAGTGGACGTGGTTGTATAGGGCACAATGGATGTGGTTGTATAGGGGAAAGATTATATAGGGCACAGTGGACGTGGTTATACAGGGGAAACATTATATAGGAAATCTACAAATAATCTATAGGTGTATGGCCAGTCTAACAAGCGGATTGGCTCCCATGCACAGCTTCTCCAGATTTTGCACTCTCCAGTTTTAGTAAATCTCCACCTAAAAAAGTGTGAATCGGGTTTCTGGCAACAGATCTCATAAGCTGTGATTAATGATGTAAGAAAAAGGACATCTGTGCACCAAAGTCCAGCATGATCTGCCATGAGTGGGGTAAAATATCCTCCCTACTCCCACCCGGGGCAAAAAAAAAAAAAACACAAAAGGCATACCTCCCAACTTTTTAAGATGGAAATGAGGGACACCTATCAGCAAAACTATGCAGGCATAGGACACGCCCATTGCCACGCCCCTTTAAAGGAGAATTCTACAAAAAAAAAAAACAAGATTGGTTAAACTCACCTCTACTATTCCTATATATTGGCTTTTGGAATTTACAAATGCAGCAATGTAGAAATCAAAGGAAAGGTTTAGCTCTGGGAAACACTTTTTGACAGATAAGTGCATTTTATATATTTTATATACAGTAAAACCTTGGATTGCGAGTATAATTCATTCCAGAAACATGCTTGTAATCCAAAGCACTTGTATATCAAAGCATTTTTTTTAACAAAGTATAAAAGAGAAGAGAGACAGCTCCCTCGATACCAGAGACAGCTCCCTCGATACCAGAGACAGCTCCCTCGATACCAGAGACAGCTCCCTCGATACCAGAGACAGCTCCCTCGATACCAGAGACAGCTCCCTCAATATCCGAGACAGCCCCTCGATACCCGAGACAGCCCCTCGATACCCGAAACAGCCCCTCGATATCAGAGATACCTCCCTCGATATCAGAGACAGCCCCTCGATACCCGAGACAGCCCCTCGATACCCGAGACAGCCCCTCGATATCAGAGATAGCTCCCCCGATATCAGAGATAGCTCCCCCGATATCAGAGACAGCTCCCTCGATACCAGAGACAGCTCCCTCGATATCCGACACAGCCCCTCGATATCAGAGACAGCTCCCTCGATACCAGAGACAGCTCCCTCGATATCAGAGACAGCTCCCTCGATATCAGAGACAGCCCCTCGATATCCGACACAGCCCCTCGATATCCGACACAGCCCCTCGATATCAGAGACAGCTCCCTCGATACCAGAGACAGCTCCCTCGATATCAGAGACAGCTCCCTCGATATCAGAGACAGCTCCCTCGATACCAGAGACAGCCCCTCGATACCCGACACAGCTCCCTCGATACCCGACACAGCTCCCTCGATATCAGAGACAGCTCCCTCGATATCCGACACAGCTCCCTCGATATCCGACACAGCTCCCTCGATATCAGAGACAGCTCCCTCGATATCAGAGACAGCTCCCTCGATATCAGAGACAGCTCCCTCGATATCAGAGACAGCTCCCTCGATACCAGAGACAGCTCCCTCGATACCAGAGACAGCTCCCTCGATACCAGAGACAGCTCCCTCGATACCAGAGACAGCTCCCTCGATACCAGAGACAGCTCCCTCGATATCAGAGACAGCTCCCTCGATATCCGAGACAGCTCCCTCGATATCCGAGACAGCTCCCTCGATATCCGAGACAGCTCCCTCGATATCCGAGACAGCCCCTCGATATCAGAGACAGCTCCCTCGATATCAGAGACAGCTCCCTCGATATCAGAGACAGCTCCCTCGATATCAGAGACAGCTCCCTCGATATCAGAGACAGCTCCCTCGATACCAGAGACAGCTCCCTCGATATCAGAGACAGCTCCCTCGATATCAGAGACAGCTCCCTCGATACCCGACACAGCCCCTCGATATCAGAGACAGCTCCCTCGATATCCGACACAGCCCCTCGATACCCGACACAGCCCCTCGATATCAGAGACAGCTCCCTCGATATCAGAGACAGCTCCCTCGATACCCGACACAGCCCCTCGATACCCGACACAGCTCCCTCGATATCCGAGACAGCCCCTCGATACCCGACACAGCCCCTCGATATCAGAGACAGCTCCCTCGATATCAGAGACAGCTCCCTCGATATCCGAGACAGCTCCCTCGATATCCGAGACAGCTCCCTCGATATCCGAGACAGCCCCTCGATACCCGACACAGCTCCCTCGATATCCGAGACAGCCCCTCGATACCCGACACAGCTCCCTCGATATCCGAGACAGCCCCTCGATATCCGAGACAGCTCCCTCGATATCAGAGACAGCTCCCTCGATACCAGAGACAGCTCCCTCGATACCAGAGACAGCTCCCTCGATACCAGAGACAGCTCCCTCGATACCAGAGACAGCTCCCTCGATACCAGAGACAGCTCCCTCGATATCAGAGACAGCTCCCTCGATATCCGAGACAGCTCCCTCGATATCCGAGACAGCTCCCTCGATATCCGAGACAGCTCCCTCGATATCCGAGACAGCTCCCTCGATATCCGAGACAGCCCCTCGATATCAGAGACAGCTCCCTCGATATCAGAGACAGCTCCCTCGATATCAGAGACAGCTCCCTCGATATCAGAGACAGCTCCCTCGATATCAGAGACAGCTCCCTCGATACCAGAGACAGCTCCCTCGATATCAGAGACAGCTCCCTCGATATCAGAGACAGCTCCCTCGATACCCGACACAGCCCCTCGATATCAGAGACAGCTCCCTCGATATCCGACACAGCCCCTCGATACCCGACACAGCCCCTCGATATCAGAGACAGCTCCCTCGATATCAGAGACAGCTCCCTCGATACCCGACACAGCCCCTCGATACCCGACACAGCTCCCTCGATATCCGAGACAGCCCCTCGATACCCGACACAGCCCCTCGATATCAGAGACAGCTCCCTCGATATCAGAGACAGCTCCCTCGATATCCGAGACAGCTCCCTCGATATCCGAGACAGCTCCCTCGATATCCGAGACAGCCCCTCGATACCCGACACAGCTCCCTCGATATCCGAGACAGCCCCTCGATACCCGACACAGCTCCCTCGATATCCGAGACAGCCCCTCGATATCCGAGACAGCCCCTCGATACCCGACACAGCTCCCTCGATATCAGAGACAGCTCCCTCGATATCAGAGACAGCTCCCTCGATATCCGAGACAGCTCCCTCGATATCAGAGACAGCTCCCTCGATATCAGAGACAGCTCCCTCGATATCAGAGACAGCTCCCTCGATATCAGAGACAGCTCCCTCGATATCAGAGACAGCTCCCTCGATACCCGACACAGCTCCCTCGATATCCGAGACAGCCCCTCGATATCAGAGACAGCTCCCTCGATATCAGAGACAGCTCCCTCGATATCAGAGACAGCTCCCTCGATATCAGAGACAGCTCCCTCGATATCAGAGACAGCTCCCTCGATATCAGAGACAGCTCCCTCGATACCTGAGACAGTTGGGAGGTATGCAAAAAGGCATCTACATTCATAGTCTCCATAGACATTCCTCTACTGTCCTTCAGTACTGTGGATGCCGATACTTGTAGCAGAATCATTGAGATGTACTACAATGTAGTTTAATTGTAATATTATGACCTCATACGGCAGGGCATGTCACACCATTACTGCCTTTACAGTAAAAACCCCTTTCCTGTCCTGATAAAGATCAGAGTCCTTTCTACTGAAGACTTCTTGTAGTTTTCTATTGCTTACTTTTTTTTACACCTCCTGATATCTGTGTGTCAATATTGTTCCCCTCCACACCTTGTACTGTCACTATATGTCACCAGGATTTGCGGTTGGCAATGACGCGCAAGCCGTCTACTATCGCCTGTGTATTAACCCTTCATTCTCTCTCTCACGTGTGTGTTTGCTTATGCATAAAAGAGTACAAGCGCCCTTTGTTTGCCCAATGTAAACCCCCCCCAGGCATTACCTGCAGCAGCTCTTTCTCCAGCTCCACAGCTCGGGCGACGATGGGGCCCCTGACGGCGTACTCCACCTTCTTGACCCAGGGGTTCATGGACTCCAAAGTCAGGATCCGACTGTGCACGCCGTTCTCCGTCATCTTGCCCCCGAGCCTGCCGTCCCTTTCTGCCAGCTGCGTTCCCGAGGCGGACCTGGAAGAGGGAAGAAGAAGAGGGCATCTCAGAGAGGTGGTGATGCGGGGAGCCAGGGCGCGGGCTCCTCGGGCCCCCCCAATTCTTCTCAGAACGCTCATGGCAAAAAAAATTCAGCAGCTCTAGTAAAAGTTTCCAGAAAGGGAAAGTTCCATCAAGCAGAAAGAAGGACTTTGAGCGGATGGGACGGTGCGGAGAAGAGTTGACACGACAACATTGTGACTGTAAAAAAAAGAAGAAGAAGAAGGAAGCCAAGGAGGAGGAGGAGGAGGGAAAGGAGGGGAGATCAGCGTGCACAGACAGCTCACAGCATGCAAAAAAAAAAAAAGGGTTTAATGTAAAACTTCTACAACAAAACTCCGGCTAAACCAGTCCAGGAGCTTCTGCCCGAGGACAAGACAAGAATATTAGGAGCTCCTCACCCAGTTGCCGCTGGTGCCAACCTGACACTGAGCGCTCAGCCGCCGCCTGCAGGGACTATAGAGGGGACGGGGAGGGGACAGCCACGAGGCACCTCAATGACACAACCCACTTTCCTCCAGGGGCAAAATTCTACCCGATTGTTCTAGGAGGAGACTGAAGACCAGAAGAGGCTGAAGGACCTGCACTGCCTGAAGCTGCACTACACACAGGAGGGAACATGTGGAAGAAATACTCACAGCTGGAACTCCTATCAGAGAACTGGTTCTACCACTTGAGTCCCCGGGGCCCTTTCTCTACCATAATTACCCTTAAGAAGGAAAAGGCTATACAATGACCCTTTAACCACTTAAGACCCGGACCTTTAGGCAGCTAAAAGGACCCGGACAGTTTTTGCGATTCGGCACTGCGTGGCTTTAACCACTGGGCATTTAAACCCCCTTCCTAACCAGACCAATTTTCAGCTTTCGGTGCTCTCACAATTTGAATGACAATTACTCAGTCATACAACATTGTGCCCATCTGAAATTTTTGTCCTTTTTTTCCCACAAATAGAGCTTTCTTTTGGTGGTATTTGATCACCTCTGGGTTTTTTATTTTTTGCGCTATAAAAGAAAAAACACTGAAAATTCTGAGCGAGAGGAGGATTCTGGGATGACGTCCTCCCAGAACAACTCGACCGCGCTGTAGACGTCTTTTGTCTATGGCGCGGTGACAAAGAGGTTAACTGACAATTGCGCGGTCGTGCGACGTGGCTCCCAAACAAAATTGGCGTCCTTTTTTCCCCACAAACAGAGCTTTCTTTTGGTGGTATTTGATCACCTCTGCGGTTTTTATTTTTCGCGCTATAAACAAAAATAAAGCGACAATTTTGAAAAAAAAATGCAATATTTTTTCCTTTTTGCTATAATAAATATCCCCAAAAACATATATAAAAAAAAAAAAAAGTTTTCCTCAGTTTAGGTCGATACGTATTCTTCTACCTATTTTTGGTAAAAAAAAAAAAAACGTTTATCAGTTGGTTTGCGCAAAATTGATAGCGTTTACAAAATAGGGCATAGTTTTATTGCATTTTTATTATTTTTTTTTACTACTAATGGCGGCGATCAGCGATTTTTTTTGTGACTGCGACATTATGGCGGACACTTCGGACAATTTTGACACATTTTTGGGACCAATGGGCCGGATTCAAGTAGATTTGCGCATTTATTACGGAGGCGCAGGGCAACGATTTTGCCCTGCGCCCCCGCAATTTTTTTGCGCTGCCCTCGATTCACGGAGCAGAAGCTCCGTAAATTGCGCGGGCGCGCCGGCAAAATGCCCGGCGCAAGCGCGCGCAATTTAAATGATCCCGTAGGGGGCGGGAATCATTTAAATTAGGCGCGTTCCCGCGCCGACCGTAGAGCGCATGCTCCGTCGGGAAACTTTCCCGACGTGCATTGCGGCAAATGACGTCGCAAGGACGTCATTTGCTTCAACGTGAACGTGAATGGTGTCCAGCGCCATTCACGAATCACTTACGCAAACTACGTAAAATTCAAATTTCGCGACGCGGGAACGACAGGTATACGTAACATTGGCTGCCCCTGCTAATAGCAGGGGCAGCCTTACGCAAAAACCGCCGTACGGAAACGACGTAAATTGCTCGCGCAACGTTGTGAATCGGTGTTAGTATGCAATTTGCATACTATACGCTGAGCACAACTGGAACGCCACCTAGCGGCCATCGCAAGAATGCAGCCTAAGATATGCGGGCATAAGAGCCTTATGCCGCGCAGATCTTAGGCTGCAGTCGGCGTAACGAGGTTCCTGAATCAGGAGCACTCGTTACGCCGGGGCAAGTAAGCAATTGCGCTGTGTAACCTATGGTTACACAGGCGCAATTGCTTCTTGAATCCACCCCATTGTCATTTTCACAGCAAAAAATGCATTGGGCCGGATTCAGGTAGGAGATACGATGGCGTTATCTATGCGCCCGATTCATAGAATCAGTTACGCATTGATTTCCCTAAGATCCGACTGGCGTAAGTGTCTTACGCCGTCGTATCTTAGGCTGCATATTTACGCTGGCCGCTAGGTGGCGCTTCCGTCGATTTCCGCAAGGAATATGCTAATTAGGTAGATACGCCGATTCACAAACGTACGTACGCCCGGCGCTATTCTGTTACGTCGTTTACGTTAAGCTTTTTTTCGGCGTAAGGTTGCTCCTGCTATTATGTATTAAGTATGGACATCGTTCCCGTGTCAAATTTAGAAATTTTTACATCGTTTGCGCAAGTCGTTCGCGAATAGGGCTGAACGTAAGTTACGTTCACGTCTAAAGCATGCGCCGTTCGTAAAAAACGTCAAATACGTGGGGTCACACTAAATTTGAATAAAACACGCCCACATCATCCAAATTTGAATAAGGCGGGCTTACGCCGGAGCACATACGTTACGCCGCCGTAACTTAGGGCGCAAGTTCTTTCTGAATACGGAACTTGCGCCCTAATTTACGGCGGCGTAACGTATCTGAGCTACGTTACGCCCACATAAAAATACGCCGATCTGCGTAAATCCGGGCCAAGGTTTTTTTTTCGATGGAAAATGCGATCGCGTGTACGGGGCATGAGTTGCAGCCCTAATTCTATGTCATTTTCTAGCAAAAAAAATATGATTTTTACATATAGGAGAGAAATGTCAAAATTGGCCTGGTTGGCAAGTGGTTAAAGCGGAGGTCCACCCAAAAAATGAACCTCCGCTTTTCAGAACCCTCCCCCCCTCCGGTGTCACATTTGGCACCATTCAGGGGGGGGGGGGGGTGCAGGTACCTGCTGAATAATCGGAGATACGTTACGCCCGCACAATATTACGCAGGGCTACCTGAATCTAGCCCATTGTTTACTGTGAAAATGACAATTGAAGTTTGGGAGTTAAAGCGGGGGTTCACCCTTAGAGGGCACTTTTCCCCCTTCGCTTCCTGCTCGTTATTACTAGGGGAATCGGCAATTTATTTAAAAATATGTGCAGTACTTACCCGTTTACGAGACGCATCCTCTCCGTCGCTTCCGGGTATGGGCTTCGGGAATGGGCGGTCCTTCTTGATTGACAGGTTTCCGAGAGGCTTCCGACGGTCGCATCCATCGCGTCACGATTTTCCGAAAGAAGCCGAACGTCGGTGCGCAGGCGCAGTATAGAGCCGCACCGACGTTCGGCTTCTTTCGGCTACGAGTGACGCGATGGATGCGACCGTCGGAAGCCTCTCGGAAGGCTGTCACTCAAGAAGGAACGCCGGCTCCCGAAGACCCATACCCGGAAGCGACGGAAGAAGATGCAGCTCGAAAACGGGTAAGTACTGCACCTATTTTAATATAAATAGCCGATTCCCCTAGACCGAACGAGCAGGAAGCTAAGGGGAGATTTTTTTTTTTTTTTTAAATGGGTGAACTCCCGCTTTAACCACAAGGGGGCGCTGAAGGGATTATGTATGACCTCATCTGTGTTTCTAACTGTAGGGGGGTGTGGCTGTAGGTGTGACGTCATTGATCGCCTTTCCCTATATCGGGGAACACCTGATCAATGACAGCGCCACAGTGAAGAACGGGGAAGCTGTGTTTACACACACCTCTCCCCGTTCTTCAGCTCCGGGGACCGATCGCGGGACTCCAGCAGCAAACGGGTCCGCGTGTCCCGCGGGCACGGAGCTTCGGACCGGGTCGCGGGCGCGCGCCCGCGACCCACGGCCGGGCACTTAAAGAGGACGCACCTGTACGTGCTTGTGCCCAGCCGTGCCATTCTGCCGACGTATATGTGCAGGAGGCGGTCCTTAAATGCTGCTTTCCCGCCGATCTTCTTCGACTTGTAGTACCGTATATTCTCTAGTATAAGCCTAGGCACCTAATTTTACCACAAAAAAAAAAATGGGAAAACTTATTGACTTGAGTATAAGCCTAGGGTGTCCATCTGCATGCCTCAGCGCGTCCATGCCTCAGCGTGCCCGTGCCTCAGCGTGCCCATGCCTAGACTGACGTTTAACATGGGAGTCTATGGAAGGGGTGTCCGGGTTTGAAAAATCGGTGCTCCCCAGCCGTAGATCCCCCAGACAACAAACTTTGCACACTTGTAGAAGAGAAATGGGGATACATGTGTGCCAAGTTCCGGGTCCAGAGGACATATGACCAGCCGGTACCGGTCCCCAAATTCACCAGAGGAATTACCGTTTAACATGGGAGTCTATGGAAGGGGTGCCCGGTTTGAAAAATTGGTGCTCCCCAGCTGTAGGTCCCCCAGACAACAAACTTTGCACACTTGTAGAAGAAGAGGGGGGCTACATGTGTGCCAAGTTTGGCCGGTACCGATGCCCCAAAATCCGGGAGATCAGGCGCAAAAAGGGGACTCGAGTATAAGCCGAGGGGGGCATTTTCAGCACAAAAAAAAAAATGTGCTGAAAAACTCGGCTTATACTCCAGTATATACGGTAAATACCTTTTCTTTTTAAAGAGGGAACTCCAGGCAGGATCTTAAAGCGGATCTTCACCCTAAACCAGGGCCTTAACCCCTTGCCACCCAGGCCAGTTCTGACAATTTCTCTTCTACATGTAAAAATCATAATTTTTTTTTGCTAGGAAATTACATAGAAACCCCAAATATTATATGTTTTTTTTTTATTTTTTAGTACAGACCCTAGAGAACACAATGGCGGTTGTTGCAATTATTTTTTTTTTATCTCACCCGGTACTTGGCAAGCAATTTTTCTAATTTTTTCCCCACAAATCGAGCTTTCTTTTGGTGGTATTTGATCACCTCTGCGGTTTTTATTTTTTGCACTATAAACAAAAATAGAGCAACAATTAAAAAAAAAAAAAAAAAAAAAAAAAATGCAATATTTTTTTACTTTTTGCTATAATAAAATATCCCCCAAAAATTAGACCGATACGTATTAAAAAAAAAAAAAAAAGTTTGATTGGTTTGCGCAAAAGTTTTAGGCCCAGAATCTCGTAGATGGGCGTAAAACTGTGCGGGCGTAACGTATCCGATTTACGTTACGCCGCCGCAAGTTTTACAGGCAAGTGCTTTATTCACAAAGAACTTGCCTGTAAAGTTGCGGCGGCGTAGCGTAAATCACCCGGCGCAAGCCCGCCTAATTCAAATTAGCCGGGTAGGGGGCGTGGAGCATTTAAATTAGGCGCGTTCCCGCGCCGAACGTACTGCGCATGCGCCGTCCGGAAAATATCCCAGGGTGCATTGCTCCAAATGACGTCGCAAGGACTTATTGCTTTCGACGTGAATGTAAATGGCGTCCAGCCCCATTCACGGACGACTTACGCAAACAACGTACATTTTTAAATTTCGACACGGGAACGACGGCCATACTTAACATTAATTGCCCCTCATATAGCAGGGGCAACTTTACGCGGCGCAAATCTAACGTAAACGTCATAACTTCACTGCGTCGACCGCGCGTACATTTGGGAATTCGCGTATTTTGCATACTCGACGAGGAAAACGACGGAGGCGACACCTAGCGGCAAAAAAAAAAAAATTGCATTTAAGATCCGACAGCGTAAGAGCCTTACGCCTGTCGGATCGAATGGATATCTATGCGTAACTGATTCTAAGAATCAGTCGCATAGATACGACGGCCCAGATTAGGACTTACGACGGCGTACATTGCGTTGCGCCGTCGTAAGCCCTTTGAGAATCTGGGCCATAGCGTCTACAAAATAGGGGATAGTTTTATGGCATTTTTATTAATATTTTTTTTTTACTAGTAATGGCGGCGATCACAGATTTTTTTTGTGACTGCGACATTATGGCGGACACATCGGACACTTGACACCATTGTTATTTTCACAGCGAAAAGTGCTACAAAAATGCACTGATTACTGTGAAAATTACACTGGCAGTGAAGGGGTTAACCTGCAGGGGGCGCCAAGTGTGTCCTAGTTTGTGTTTCTTACTGTAGGGGGGCGTGGCTTGGCGTGTGACATCACTGATGGTCGTTCCCTATGACAGGGAACAGACGATCAGTGACAGGCTCACTAGGAAGCACGGGGAGAGGTTTGTTTACACTCACCTCTCCCCGTTCTTCCTCTCTGTGACCCGATCGCGGGACACCGGCGCCGATCGGGTCCCGAGGGCGCGGTCACGGAGCACAGGACCGGAGTGCGCTCGCGACCCACGGCTGGGCTTCTTAAAGGGGACATAGAAAGTACGTCCATATGCCCAGCAGTGCCATTCTGCCGACGTAAATAGTCGTGCGGTGGTCCTTAAGGGGTTAAATGCTGCCTTTCCGCCACTCTTCTACAACTTGTAGTAAGTACCTTTTCTTTTTAAAAGGGGGGAAACGCCAGGCAGGATCTTAAAAAGTGAACCTGCACCCACGGGCGTCCGCCAAATTATTTTCAGAGGGGGGCGCTTCATCTGGCAGTGTGAAATAGCTCTTGAGATGATTCAGTTTCACTACATGCCCATATAAATATAGCCTAGAGAATGTACAGACCCCCCTTCAGCACAGACCCCTCCATTCAGCACAGATGGACCCCCCGTTCAGCACAAACCCCCCATTCTGCACAGACTCCTCCATTCAGCACAGATGGACCCCTCTTCAGCACAGACCCCCCATTCTGCACAGACCCCTCCATTCAGCACAGATGGACCCCCCCCTTCAGCACAGACCCACCAATTCCACACAGACCCCTCCAGCACAGATGGACCCCCCTCCCTCATCCCATTCAGTACCTCAGATCAGCCATTGGCGCGGCACAGGCACAGCGGGTTCCCTCCCCCTGTGTACACATAAACACCGGAGGGGGAGGCGGCTTCACTCTGCTCGCTGTGCTTGTGTGACATCCGGGCCAAGACCGCTCAGACAACCCGCGGCCACTAGACTCTTCAACACCTTCTCGATTTTCCAGGGGGGGGGTCAATTGCCCCCCCTTGCCCTATGGAGCGGATGCCCATGCCTGCACCCTAAACCAGGGCCGTCTTTAAAGCGGAGGTCCACCCAAATTTTTATTTTTATTTTAAAGCCAGAAGCTACAAATACGGCAGCTGCTGACTTTTAATAAATGGACACTTACCTGTCCAGCGCGCCCGCGATGTCGGCAGCCGAGGCCAAATAATCGCTTGTCTCTTGGCTGCCCCCGCCGCCATCCTCGGTGAGGGAAATCGGGAAGTGAAGCGTTGCGGCTTCACTGCCCGGTTCCCTACTGCGCATGTGCGAGCCGCGCCCTCACTGGTCTCCTGGGACCTGCGTTTCCAAGAAGACTGCGGGGAGGGGGGGGGGCTTTTGTGACACAAAGGGGCGTGACTCCCACAGCAGTCTGGAAGTGGGTGCAAATACCTGTATTATACAGGTACCTGCACCCCCCTCCCCCCTGAATGGTGCCAAATGTGACACCGGAGGGGGGGAGGGTTCTGAAAAGTGGAGGTTAATTTTTTGTGTGGATCTACGCTTTAACCACTTGCCAACCAGGCCAATTTTGACATTTCTCTCCTATATGTAAAAATCATAATTTTTTTGCTAGAAAATTACATAGAACTAGGGCTGCAACTCATGCCCCGTACACACGATCGGATTTTCCATCGAAAAAACCTTGGCCCGGATTCACGTAGTATTCTTATGTGGGCGTAACGTATCTCAGATACGTTACGCCGCCGTAAATTAGGGAGCAAGTTCCGTATTCAGAAAGAACTTGCGCCCTAAGTTACGGCGGCGTAACGTATGTGGTCCGGCGTAAGCCCGCGTAATTCAAATGTGAATGATGTGGGCGCGTTTTAATTAAAATGAATTGTGACCCCAACGTATTTGACGTTTTTTCCGAACGGCGCATGTGCCGTTCGTGAAAGAATCCCAGTGCGCAGTGCGACGTATAAAAAAATGCGCCGGGCAAACGTACGTTTGTGAATCGGCGTATCTACCTAATTTGCATATTCGACGCAGAAATCTACGGAAGCGCCACCTAGCGGCCAGCGTAAATATGCAGCCTAAGATACGACGGTGTAAGACACTTACGCCGGTCGGATCTTAGGGAAATCTATGCGTAACTGATTCTATGAATCAGGCGCCTAGATACGACGGCACTGATTCGGACTTACGACGGCGTACGTGGAGATACGCCGTCGTAAGTCCGTTGTGAATCCGGGCCCTTGGATGTTTTTTCCCGACGGAATTCCGCTCAAGTTTGGCTTGCATACACACAAAAGCTCTCTGAACTTTCGACCGTCAAGAACGCGGTGAGGTACAACACTACGACGGGCCGAGAAAATTTAAGTTCAATGCTTCCGAGTATGCATCGAATTGTTTCCGAGCGTGCGTGGTCCCCCCCCCCCCCATCAGAATTCCATACAGACGAACGGTCTGTAGTGCATGTTTATACCTCAATACCATAAATAATAAGGTGAACCCTAACTCGTACAGCGCCCCCTGTGGTTAACTCCCAAACTGCAACTGTCATTTTCACAACAATCAATGCAATTTACCGTATTTATCGGCGTATACCGCGCACTTTTTTGCCCTGAAAATCAGGGCAAAATCGTGGGTGCGCGGTATACGCCAATACCCGCGCCGAGTTTGAATACTGCGCCGACATATACCGAGCGCAGTACACTCGTGTATCGTCGGGCAGTCTCGGGTCCTCTCGCGCTGACGTCCTGGACGTACAGGACGTCGGCGCGAGAGTTGCCGAGCCTGCCCGACGATACACGAGTGTACTGCGCTCTGTATATGTCGGCGCAGTATTCAAACTCTGCGCGGGAAACGAGCGGGGAGGACGCCGCAGAAGGACGCCGGACCCGACGAAGAGGACACCCGAAGCCGCAGACGGACGCCGGACCCGACGAGGCCGCCGATGGACGCCGCGCAAGACACCAAAACTGTAAGTACAAAATAACTTTTTTCCACAGGAATTCGGGGCAACTTTAGGGGTACGCGGGAGCGCGCTATACCCCGATAAATACGGTAAATGCATTTTTTGCTGTGAAAATGACAATGGTCCCAAAAATGTGTCAAAATTGTCCGAAGTGTCCGCCATAATGTCGCAGTCACAAAAAAAAAAAAAAAAACGCTGATTGCCGCCATTAGTAGTAAAAAAAAAAAAAATAATAAAACTATCCTTATTTTGTAAACGCTATCAATTTTGCGCAAACCAATCGATAAACGCTTATTGCGATTTTTTTTACCAAAAATAGGTAGAAGAATACGTATCGGCCTAAACTGAGGAAAATACCACCAAAAGAAAGCTCTATTTGTGGGAAAAAAGGACACCAATTTTGTTTGGGAGCCACGTCGCACGACTGCGCAATTGTCAGTTAAAGCGAAGCAGTGCCGAATTGTAAAAACCCCTTGGGTCATTTAGCAGCATATTGGTCCGGTCCTTAAGTGGTTAAAGCCCCCCACAGGTCATCAGTTTAGAGTTAACTGTGAATAGGGGTCCTAGAATTATTAGGCTCACTCGGGCGTGTGCGGCAATATGTAATTTATGTATCGCAATCACTATTTCCGTGTGTAGGCGCCCCCAATGCATGCATTTATGTTTGTACAGTACGTGTGTGTATGGAAAAGAGGGGGGGGGTCAAAATATTTTGGGGTAAGTGCTTGAGTGGATTTTGATTTTTTTTACACAAATTTTTGCAAAAAAAAAAAAAATGTTGATCACGTCGAGGACAAAAGTCCCAACGTGAGTTTTTTTTTGCACAACAGGTTCTCTTTAGCGAGACATCAGGAGTCTAAAAGACTCTAGCCACTAGTCTGTAATACAAGCCCAGAGATCCCTCCAGCTGCCCACCTGTTCCCTGAGACTCCTCCAGCTTGTCGCCTGTGGTGCCGGCTTAGAGATCCGTCCAGCTGCTCACCTGTGCCTAAGACTCCTCAAGCTGCTTGCCTGTGGTTAAAACCCAGAGATCCCTCCAGCTGCTAGCCTGTGGTGCCAGCCCACTGATCCCTCCAGCTGCTCGCCTGTGCCCTGAGTCTCCTCCAGCTTGTCCTTGATGCTAGCTTAAAGACCCCTCCAGCTGCTCACCTGCGCCTTAAGACTCCTCTAGCTGCTTGCCTGTGGTTACAACCCAGAGATCCCTCAAGCTGCTAGCCTGTAGTGCCAGCCCATTGATCCTTCCAGCTGTCCACCTGTGCCCTGAGACTCCTCCAGCTGGTCACCTGTGGTGCCAGATCAGAGATCTATCCAGCTGTTCACCTTTGCCGAGACTCCTCCAGCTGCTTACATGTAGTACTGACCCAAAGATCCCTCCAACTGCTAGCCTGTAGTGCCAGTCCATTTATCCTTCCAGCTGTCCACCTGTGCCCAGAGACTCCTCCAGCTGGTCTCCTGCGGTGCAGCTCAGCGATCCATCCAGCTGTTCACCTTTGCCCTGAGACTCCTCCAGCTGCTTTCATGTGGTGCTGACCCAAAGATCCCTCCAACTTCTAGCTTGTAGTGCCAGCCCATTAATCCCTTCAGTTGCCCACCTGTGCCCCGAGTCTCCTCCAGCTTGTCACCTGTGGTGCCAGCTTAGAGATCCCTACAGCTCCGAGACTCCTCCAGCTGCTTGCCTGTGGTGCCAACCCATAGATCCCTCCAACTGCTAAAGCTGTAGTGCCAGTCCATGGATCCCTCCAGCTATTCACCTGTGCCCTGAGACTCCTCCAGCTTATTGCCTGTGGTGCCAACCCATAGATCCCTTCAACTGCTAAAGCTGTGGTGCCAGTCCATGGATCCCTCCAGCTATTCACCTGTGCCCTGAGAGTCCTCCAGCTTATTGCCTGTGGTGCCAACCCATAGATCCCTCCAACTGCTAAAGCTGTGGTGCCAGTCCATGGATCCCTCCAGCTATTCACCTGTGCCCTGAGACTCCTCCCGCTTATTGCCTGTGGTGCCAACCCATAGATCCCTCTAACTGCTAAAGCTGTGGTGCCAGTCCATGGATCCCTCCAGCTATTCACCTGTGCCCTTAGACTCCTCCAGATTATTGCCTGTGGTGCCAACCCAATGATCCCTCCAACTGCTAAAGCTGTGGTGCCAGTCCATGGATCCCTTCAGCTATTTACCCGAGTCTCCTTCAGCTTGTCGCCTGTGGTGCCAGCTTAGAGATCCCTACAGCTCTGAAACTCCTCCAGCTGCTTGCCTGTGGTGTCAACCCAGAGATCCATCAAGCTGTTCACCTGTGTTACTAGACCTAGTCCGGACTTCACTGTGAGAAATGCTGTTCAGGCTAAGTGCAAGTAGCCTTTTATGTACTGAAACAGTGAGCATTGTCTAGTATCTACGGCCAACCTCACCAAGAAAGTAAAAAGGGAAATTCTAACATGTTAAAGTTGTCACCAGACCAGGAAGTGAGGGGAAATCTAATGTAATGGGGTCACCTGTCCAAGATAGTTTAATCTACAAAAAATAATAAAAAAAATGGCTATACACACACACACACACACACACACACACACACACACACTAATAGGACATGTGAGAATGTCTTCAGGGAACACATTGTGTCGGTTTATAGCAATAAAAGTGGGGAATTGTAGCAAATTTGTAACTTAAATAAAATGATGTTAAAAATAGAAAAGCTTCCTGTTTTAGCGAGCGTACGGAAACAATTATGGCGGCTCCAGCCTGCACAGTGCTGCACGTGGACTAAATTTCAACAGCCGACTCCCCCACAGGATAAAGCAGCATAGAGGGAGGAAGTGTTTTCATGTAAGTGCACAATTATGTGCTTGTGGTACAGCAAGTCTGCCCGTCGGGTCAGACTGACTAGAATACACAGCATCTATGGGGCAAATGATTTTATTTCAGCAGTTCTGCATGAATGCCTTAGTATGGTGTTTTTTTTATTATCGTCGGTCCTAAAAAAAAAAAAAAATTACATTTTCAAATCAGAAAATTTCAGATATTGTATATTTCTATAATGTGCAGTCTTTTATCTAGCCAGTAGGTGGTGCTCAAGGGCCTTTTTAAAATATTTTCCAAAAAAGTAAATAAAAGAAGTTCTTTGTGGATCGTTTTAACTTACGGCGGTCATTGTGTAGTGCCGGTGACTTGTCCTCAATGTTCTCCTAACGGGGAAGTTCCTTCACTGACTGCGCAGGCGCAAACTTCCCGACGGAAATCTCCGAACCTCGGCCGGCATCCAGGCTTATTCTTTAACATCCCCGTGGATTGGAGGATGTTAAAAAAAGAGCCAGGAGACAGAGCGAGCGGAGCTATACAAAAGTCGCTTTGTACAGGGCGGCTTTAGAGTCGGACGAGAGTCGGGCAACTTTGAAGCCGCCCCTGTGTGAACCGGCACTAAAAAGCGATCCACTGTAGATCTCTTTCCAAAAGGCATTTGAAAGGCGATTTGGAGAAAACCAGTGGCGGCGGGTGCTCCAAATTTATTTGGGTGGCGCAAACAAACGAAAAAAAACCCCACATCAATTGCCGCCACTGTGCCCATCAATTGCCGCCACTGTACCATCAAACGCAGCCACTGTGCCCATCAAACGCAGCCACTGTGCCCATCAAACGCAGCCACTGTGCCCATCAAACGCAGCCACTGTGCCCATCAAGCGCCGCCACTGTGCCCATCAATTGCCGCCACTGTGCCCATCAAACGCAGCCACTGTGCCCATCAAACGCAGCCACTGTGCCCATCAAACGCAGCCACTGTGCCCATCAAGCGCCGCCACTGTGCCCATCAATTGCCGCCACTGTGCCCATCAATTGCCGCCACTGTGCCATCAAACGCAGCCACTGTGCCATCAAACGCAGCCACTGTGCCATCAAACGCAGCCACTGTGCCCATCAACTGCCGCCAATGTGCCCATCAATTGTCACCACTGTGCCCATCAATTGCCGCCACTGTGCCCATCAATTGCCGCCACTGTGACATCAAACACAGCCACTGTGCCCATCAATTGCCACCACTGTGCCCATCAACTGCTGCCAGTGTGCATCCCCTGCCTGGCACTTACCTTGTCTCGGAGGGGCAGCGGGTCATGGTGGCGGAGTCCTCCACGCTCCTTGATGTCTTCTCCCGTCCTCTCTTCCCATCCTCTGCTATGATTGGACGCCTGATAGGCATCCAATCACAGCACCTGTCGTTTCAGCCAATCAGGTGACAGGTAACAGACCCGAGCACCCGATTGGCTGTTCAGTGTTGGGAAAGTGAATATTCATTTGCTTTCTTAACAATGCTGAGTGAACAGCGAGCGCCCAGCATGGCGCTCTAATCAAGCGCTTCCAAAAAATACCCCGCCGTTGTAATTTAATCCATCATTTTGGATTTTACCATAAGACCCCTTTCACACTGAAGCGTTTTCACAGCGTTTTAGCGTTAAAAAGCAGCATCTTTGGAGCAGCTTTTGGGCGCTGAAAAAAAAAAACGCTCCAAAAACGCCCCTCTCCATTGAAACGAATTGAAAGCGCTGTAAAAACGCCTTACCCTTTCACACTGAGGCACTGCAAAAACGCCCTAAAACGTTCGGGTCTTAGCGGTGCTTTACCAGCACATTGGGATTGCAGATGAGGCTTTGCTCAATTAACGCACGAAAAACGCTCGAAAAACGCCCCAGTGTGAAAGGGCCCTTAGAGCTTCAATCAGACAGAGCCATTCTTAAAGGAGACGTGTAGGGTTCTAAAAAACAAAATAAAAATAGAAAAATAAAACACCCATACCTCCCTGATGTAGCATCGCCCCGATTCTGCAGCTGTCCTCTGCTGGGCTCTGAGGCTGAATTCACACCCGAGTGTAGCGTCTTTGAGCGCTTTTCCGGTGTTATTTTTTTTTTGCACGCAGCGTTTTTTTATTAGCCAACAGAGAAAACTATTATCTGTTGCATCATTTGTTGCTAGGTATTTCAGCTTTTTTTTTTTTTTAGCAGCTTTATTTCTTCTTTTATTATTACGACGCAATTGTCAGTTAAAGCATTGCAGCGCTGTATCGCAAAAAAATGGCCTGGTCAGAGAGCAGGCAAATCTTCCAGGGGGTGAAGTGGTTAACTGCTTGCCGACCAGCGCACGACTATATACGTCGGCAGCCTGGCACGGACAGGCAGAAGGACGTATATATACACACGTCCCCTTTAAGATCGCGGCATTGTGGACACGCGAGCGCGCCGAGAGCTCCGTGAGCCCGACTTCAGATCCCGCGGATTCAAACGCCGCGGGGATACCCGCGATCGTCTCGTGGTAAGGAAGAGCGGGGAGATGCTGATGTAAACAAGCATCTCCCTGCTCCGCCTAGTGACAATGACAGTGATCACCGCCAGGGGCGGACTGACCATTGGGACTCTCGGGCACTGCCCGAGGGCCCCATGGCACTAGGGGGCCCCATCAGGGTTGCCAGGCTCAATAAAACCAGGGACGTGTTTTTTTTACATCTGTCCCTGATATGTCAGAAACCGACATGCTTTTGATGTGAAAATTCTGAGATTTTAGCTGCCCCGCCTCTGCACTGCCTCCTATGCGTGGTGGCCATCTGTAAGCCCAGGGGCCCCATAATCTTCTATTGCCCGGGGGCCCCATGAGTTGTCAGTCCGCCCCTGATCACCGCTCCCTGTAATCGGAAGTGGTGATCACTGTCTTGTCACGTGTAGCCCATCCCCCGTACAGTAAGAATCGCTCACTAGGGCACACTTAACCCCTAAAGCGCCACCTAGTGGTTAACCCCTTCACTGCCAGTGTAATTTTCACAGTAATCACAGTGCATTTTTATAGCACTGATCGCTGTAAAAATGACAATGGTCCCAAAAATGTGTCAAAAGTGTCCAATGTGTCCGCCATAATGTCAAAGTAAAAAAAAAAAAATGGCTGATCGCCGCCATTACTAGTAAAAAAAAAAATTATTATTAATAAAAATGCCATAAAGTTTTATGGCATTTTTATTAATAATAATTTTTATTTATTTTTTTCCCTATTTTGCAGACGCTATAAATTTTTTTTTAACAACAATATGTAGAGGAATACGTATCGGCCTAAACAAGTTTTTTTATATATTTTTGGGGGATATTTATTATCGAAAAAAATATAAAATATTGCATTTTTTCCCAAAATAGTCGCTCTTTTTTTGTTTAACCACTTCCATACCGGGGGGCACTTACGCACCTTCCTGCCCAGGCCAATTTTCAGCTTTCAGCACTGTCGCAATTTGAATGACAATTATGCGGTTGTGCTACACTGTACCCACATGAAATTTTTATCATTTTGTTTCCACAAATAGAGCTTTCTTTTGGTGGTATTTGATCACCTCTGTGTTTTTTATTAAAAAAAGACCAACATTTTTGAAAAAAATTAAGTTTTTATTTTTTCTGTTAATTTTTTTTGTAAGTAAGTAAGTTTTCTTCTTCAATTATGGGCACTGATATGGTGGCACTGATGGGCACCGATGAGGTGGCACTGATGGGCACCAATGAGGTGGCACTGATGGGCACCAATGAGGCGGCACTGATGGGCACCAAAGAGATGGGCACCAAAGAGGCGGCGCTGGTATGCTGCACTGATGGGCATTCATAGACGGCACTGATGGGCACTCATAGGCGGCACTGATGGGCACTCATAGGCGGCACTGATGAGTGGCACTGATGGGTACTTATGGGTGGCACAGATGGGCACTGATAGGTGGGCACTAATAGGTGGGCACTGGGCATAGATGGGCACTAAGAGGTGGCACTGGTGAACACTGGGTGGCACTGATGGACACTGAGGGGTGGCACTGATGGCATTGCTGGGCATTATTTCAGCCAGTGCCCATGTTGCCAGTCAGTGCCCATTTGTGGGCACTGATTGGCATCGATCGTGTTAATTTTTTTTATTGGTGTTTTTTTGGTTTGTTTTTGCTTCTTGCTCTATTGAGCACCGGGGGGCACTCCCTAATAGTCTAGTGTTGGCATCCGAGGGGGGGTTGCGCTGATAAACAATCAGCGCGACCCCCCCCCCTGTCAGGAGAGCCGGCGATCGGCTCTCCTCTACTCGCGTCTGTCATACGCGAGTGAGGAAGAGCCGATCGACGGCTCTTCCTGTTTACATCGTGATTGGACACGGCTGATCACGTGGTAAAGAGTCTCCGCCGGAGGCTCTTTACCGAGAACGGAGATGCAGGGTGTCAGACCGACACCCCGCATCACCGATCAGCCGCGCGCACCCACGGGCGCGCGTCGGCATTTAATCCTGCAGGACGTCAATAGATGTCCAGTCAGGATTTCACAACCACTTCCCGGACGTCAATTGATTATTGACCAGGCGGGAAGTGGTTAAAAAACCCGCAGAGGTGATCAAATACCACGAAAAGAAAGCTCTATTTGTGGGGAAAAAAGGACGCCAATTTTGTTTTGGAGCCACGTCACACGACCGCGCAATTGTCACTTAAAGCGACGGAGTGCCGAATCGCAAAAAGTGGCCTGGACTTTGGCCAGCCAAATGGTCCAGGGCTGAAGCGGTTAAGAAAGACAAAAAATAAAATAAAAATCATTTTGGCTGGAGACGACCCATGGGAATTCCCTATTGATTATGAATCGCCCTGATGCAATTAACCCAATAAGGAAGCTGTATACATTGTAAATGGGCGAAGGATATATGGGAGCCAAAAGGGAAATTGTATCCTTAATTGTCGGGTTAATGAGATAATTATATTGATTGTATTTTATTATTTGTAATGAATGACATTAATTCCCCATAAGGAAGGGAACAAGAGGGCTGAAGTCTGGTTCCTAGGACGAGAGAAATGGAACCTGGATGCCATTATAGATGTATGTGTCCGAAGCTCCAGGACCGCGGGACCCGAACGCCGCTGGAGTCCCGCGATCGGTCCCCGGAGCTGAAGAACGAGGAGAGCTGAGTGTAAACACACCTTCCCCGTTCTTCACTGTGGCGCCGTCATTGATCGTGTGTTCCCTGATATAGGGAAACATGATCAATGATGTCACACATCCAGCCCCGCCCCCTACAGTTAGAAACACGCATGAGGTCACACATAACCCCTTCAGCGCCCCCTAGTGGTTAACTCCCAAACTGCAACTGTCATTTTCACAGTAAACAATGCATTTTTATAGCTTTTTTTTGTTTGAAAATGACAATTGTCCCAAAAATGTGTTAAAATTGTCCGATGAGTCCGCCACGAAAAAAAAAAAAAAAAAAAAAAAAGCTGATCGCCGCCATTAGTAGTAAAAAAAATGTTTTTTAATAAAAATGCAATAAGACTATCCCCTATTTTGTAAACGCTATAAATTTTGCGCAAACCAATCGATAAACGCTTTTTGCGATTTTTTTTACCAAAAATGGGTAGAAGAATACGTATCGGCCTAAACTGAAAAAAAAAATGTTATAGATATGTTTTTGGGGATATTTATTATAGCAAAAAGTAAAAAATATTGATTTTTTTTTTCAAAATTGTCGCTCTATTTTTGTTTATAGCGCAAAAAATAAAAACCTCAGAGGTGATCAAATACCACCAAAAGAAAGCTCTATTTGTGGGGAAAAAAGGACGCCAATTTTGTTTGGGAGCCACGTCGCACAATTGTCAGTTAAAGCGACGCAGTGCCGAATCGCAAAAACTAGCCGGGTCCTTTACCTGCATTTTGGTCCGGGTCTTAAGTGGTTAAATGAATGACCGATTGCCTGTTCTTTTGCGTCCATGGTGAGCATTATACCTTGTTCACATGGGAAGAAGGAGCTTGTCCAAGAGCATTGTGTATACAGTGGAACCCCCCCGGTTTACGGGCAACAAGGTTACTGAGCGTTTTGAAAGGCTAGCAACTTTTTTTTTTAAACCCTGACTCTGTTTGCAAAACAAGCAGGACCGCATTTGGCCAGAGGTGCGGGGGCGCCAGTGACACTCAGAATGGTTCGGAGCCATTCGGAAACACTCAGAAATACTCAGTTCCTGAGTGTTTCTGAGCCTTTCTGAGGGTTTCCGTGTTCAGCTGAGCCTAAATATTTCAGGCTCTCCGGCGCCCCCCCTACCTCCGGTCACATGTGGTATTGCATGCAATAGAGGTCAATGCAGAACAAATTATTTTTGTTTCCATTGACTTCTATGGGGAAACTCGCTTTGATATGCGAGTGCTTTGGATTACAAGCTCGGAATCCAAGGTTCCACTGTATAGTCCATCTCTTTTTGTAATTTTTTTTATTTTATTTGCTCAATTACCAGGGGGAAGAGGGATTACAGGATATGCAAAAACAGCAACATAGTATTCTCTTCATCCTAAAGAACTTCTCTAGTCCTTCTCACAGGCTAGTGGAGTGCCTTTAAGCCAAGGCCATGTCCTCTTCAAATGTGCTCCTTAACCACTTAAGTCCCGGACCAATATGCTGGCTAAAGACCCAAGGGATTTTTACAGTTCGGCACTGCGACGCTTTAACTGACAATTGCGCGGTCGTGCGACGTGGCTCCCAAACAAAATTGGCGTCCTTTTTTCCCCACAAATAGAGCTTTCTTTTGGTGGTATTTGATCACCTCTGCGGTTTTTATTTTTTGCGCTATAAACAAAAATAGAGCGACAATTTTGAAAAAAATGCAATATGTTTTTACTTTTTGCTATAATAAATATCCCCCAAAAACATATATATATAAAAAAAAAAAATTTCCTCAGTTTAGGCCGATACGTATTCTTCTACCTATTTTTTGTAAAAAAAAAAAAAAAAAAAAAAAAAAAAAATCGCAATAATCGTTTATCGGTTGGTTTGCGCAAAATTTATAGCGTTTACAAAATAGGGGATAGTTTTTTTGCATTTTTATTTTTTTTACTACTAATGGCGGCGATCAGTGATTTTTTTCGTGACTGCGACATTATGGCGGACACTTCGGACAATTTTGACACATTTTTGGGACCATTGTCATTTTCACAGCAAAAAATGCATTTAAATTGCATTCTTTATTGTGAAAATGACAGTTGCAGTTTGAGAGTTAACCACAAGGGGGCGCTGTAGGATTTAGTGTTCACTTAGTGTGCGTTTACAACTGTAGGGGGGTGTGGCTGTAGGACTGACATCATCGATCGTGTCTCCCTATATAAGGGATCACTCGATCGATGCGCCGCCACAGTGAAGCACGGGGAAGCCGTGTTTACATACGGCTCTCCCCGTTCTTCAGCTCCGGGGAGCGATCGCGACGGAGCGGCTATAAACATATAGCCGCGCCGTCGTCCCGGATCGCTCCCCGAGGGAACCCGACCTCCGCATGTACCGGGGGGGTCCCGATTGGACCCCCCACCCACATCAAGCAGAGCACGTACAGGTACGTGATTGTGCCTGTCCGTGCCATTCTGCTGACGTAAATGTACATGAGGAGGTCGGGAAGTTTTTTTTTTTTTAGGTCACAATGTAGAGAATAAGATTTCCCATTATCTGTGCCCAGTATTGCCACACAGAGTTAATCCAGCTCTGAGCAATCCTCTTTATTGTTCAGTGAAAATTAAGACTTCCAGATAAAAAACCCTGTCTAAATAAAAAGTCCTTTCCTCTCTCCTTGCTTTGAGTGACAGGTTATTTACATATCTAGCTTGGACATGTTTATCATATGTTATGTTATGTTAATCATAATATGAGGTGATCCACAGTATAAAAAGTGAGAAATCCACCCCTCCCCCACATAACTGGTAATATACAATGAACTGTGGATCACCTCATATTATGATAAACATAACATATGACAAACATGTCCAAGCTAGAGCCTAAGGCTCCATGCACACTGAAGCTGATAAACTGCAGTTTATTGGCGTTTTGGCTTTTTTTTTTTTAAAGCGCATACACTGAACTCTATGTTAGCCTATGTGCCCATGCACACCTGGGCGTTTTTTTGTGTTAATGAGCTTTGCAGTTTATTGGCTTTTTTCTGAACGCCCGAAATTTTGCGTTCAAAGTGCCGTTTTTTGGCGGGGAAAAAACGCCGAAAAACGCAAAACGCAGAAAAACGCCAAAAACGCTTAAAAACGCAGATGCCAGCGTTTTTTAATCCATTAAAAAAAAAAAAGCTACACTGAAAAACGCTGATTAAAGCTATTGCAAAAACGCAAAAAAAAACGTTGAAAGGCTCCCTGCAAAGCTACTGGCGTTTTTTTATAGCTTTTATCAGCTTCAGTGTGCATGGAGCCTAGGGGTTTAATTTCTTTATACCCCATACTTCTCTTTTAAAAACGCTGATAAAAATGTTTAGTTATATTTGTTTTAGATTTGCAAAAAAATAAAAACTATTGACCTTGTCAGAAAGTTACAGCTGCCCTGTGTGCTGTTCTCATATTACTTTATGTTTTTATCTCAAGGAGTCTGTTTGTCCTCCCAGTTCTTATCTAGGGACTAAAAAATAATTCTCCCCCTATGTTGGAGATGAAGAAAGAGTAGAGATTCGGTAGTGTAGCAAGAGGCAACTGGGCAGGGCTGACACCATTCCTGCAAACAGAGGCGTAGCTTGAATCTTGTGGGCCCCCGATGCAAAAGTTGACCTGGCCCCCTGGGCTGTTATCACCCTGTGCTCCTCTCCATTCAGGAAATGGCTCACCGGTTGTCCCCAGCCAATGAGAACAGAGGGGTGGGGACTGAGGAGGTCAAAGTGGAAGCCCAGTACTGGGGCCCTTGGGCAGATCAGAGCTGGACTTTGTGGAGGAGATGATAATATGACAGGGAGGCTGCAAGGGCCCCCTGGAGCTAGGGGTGGGGTTGCGATTGTGCCCCCTGCAACCCCTTATGCTGCGCCCATGCCTGCAAACTTACTCCAGAACTAATGGAGCCCACAATAGGAAATTAATAGGCGAGTGCATTTCTGGCAGACCCTGTACTTGCATGGAACCTTGGTTTTCCAAGTAACGCAGATAACAAGCGTTTTGAAAGACAAACAACTTTTTTTATTCTGACAAGCTAATGGGGTGTGCAGTACCGTATTTGGCCAGAGGTTCGGGGGGGCGTCGGTGACATACTCGGAAATACTCCATTACCGAGTTCAGCCGAGCTGTCTCTGAGTATTTCCGAGGCTCTCCGGCGCCCCCTTGACCTCTGGCCACATGCGGTATTGCATGCGATAGAAGTCAATGCGGAACGAATTATCTTTGTTTGCATTGACTTCTATGGGGAAACTCGCTTTGATATGCAAGTGCTTTGGATTACAAGCATTGTCCTGGAACGGATTATGCTTGTAATCCAAGGTTCCACTGTATAGGGATACAACATGGGAAATATGTAATGTTCTGCATATTTTTCTTTGCCCTGACATATGTTTTACAGATATGCGCTTAACCCTCCTAAACGGGAGATCTGTAGGTACCACTCGTATGAACAAGGCCCAAGGACGAATATCCATGGGCGGATACAGAACACATGTGATACAACTCAGTTGCAGTGATTGGGGAGGATCATATGTGGCGGGTCCCGGAACCAGCAAAGAGGTTTAAGCGCAAAAGGGGCAAATTTCTGTTCGCTCTTTTTTCTCATTGGGAAGATCGTCTACGTATCTTCACTCTACAAGTAACGGACATCTGCAGAGTGAGACGATCACATCTGTATAAAGTCTCACTGTATCCATTACGCTCAGATCGGCACAGAGTTTGGACACAATGTTCCCATGCAAGTCTGTGCCAAGAACCCGGCAGAAGCACTCCAAGCGCCACATAGATCACCCGCTGCCTACAGTGCACAACAAATATATAGTCCACCCAACCCAACAATTCAACAGTCAAACACAAGTGCATTAGAAAACCCACAATCCCTTCATAGACTTTTCATCACTTGCCCCAGCTTCTCACCTCCAATCCAGAACCCCCAGATTTCCCTCCATCCTCACCCCCCAATCCCAGGGCCCCCAGACTTCCCTCTCCTCCCATTCCAGGGTTCCCAGACTTCCCTCCCCACCTCCCATTCCTGGGCTCTCAGACTTCCTCCACTACTTACCCCCATTCCAGAGCCCCCCAAACTTCCCTCCCCATCCTCCATTCCAGAGCCCTCCAAACTTCCCTCCACTCCTCACCCCCCTCCCCCATTCCATAGCCCCCCCCCCCAAACTTCCCTCCAGTCGTTACCCCCATTCCAGAGCCCCCAGACCTTCAGTCCTCCTTCCCCATTGCAGAACTCCTAGACTACTCTCACTCTTTACCCACCAGCCCAGAGTCCCCTGTAATCCCCTCCCTGTCTAGAGCCCCCAGATCCCTCTACATTCTTCATCTTCCATCCCAGATTCCCTAAACTACCCTCCAGACTCCCCTCTATATCCCCCAGGGCAGAGCCTCCAAACTCACCTCTATTCTTCACCCTCATCCCAGAACCTCCAAATGCCCCTCCACTTCTCATCCCCCAGCCCAGGACCTCCAGACTCCCCTTCATTTTTCACCCCCATACCAGAACCTCCAGACTCCCCTCCATTCTTCACCCCCATTCCAGAACCTCCAGACTCCCCTCCACTCCTCAACCCCCAGCCCAGAGCCCCCAGACTCACACATTATTCACCTCCCATTTCAGAGTACCTTCAGCTCCTCACCTCCGATCCTAAAGCTTCCTGACTGCTCTCCTCTCCTCACATCCTAACCCAGAACTCCCAGATTACCCTCTATTCCTCATCTCCCAGCTAAGAGCCCCCAGACCCCCCCTCTCATTTCACCCACCAGCCTAGAGCCCCCAGAATCTCCTCTCATCCTTGAGCCACCAGACACCCCCAACATTCTGCACCTCCCATTTCAGAGCCCCTATACTCCCCTCCAGTCCTCACCCACTATCCCAGTGCCCCAAGACTCCCTTCCATTCTTCACCGCCATGCCAGAACCTCCAGACTCCCCTCCATATCCCCCATCCCAGAACCTCCAGACTCCCCTCCATTCCTCATCCCCAGCCCAGAGCCTCCAAACTCCTCATCCCTCAGCCTCCAAACTCCCCTCCACTGGTCACTCCACCCCAACCCAGAACCTCCAAACTCCTCATCCCGCAGCCTCCAAACTCCCCTCCACTGTTCACCCCACCCCAGCACCTCCAGACTCCCCTCCATTCCTCATCCCCAGCTCAGAGCCTCCAAACACCTCATCCCTCAGCCTCCAAACTCCCCTCCACTGGTCACCCCACTCTTCACCCCACCCCAGCAGAGAACATCCAGACTTCACTCCACTCCTCATCCTACCAGAGCAGAGCCTCCAAACTTCTCATCCCCAGAACCTCCAGACTCCCTTCCACATCCCCCAGCCCAGAACCTCCAAACTCCTCATCCTTCAAACTCCTCTCCACTGTTCAGCCCAGCTCAGAACCTCCAAACTTCTCTCCACTCCTCATCCCCCAGAGCAGAGCCTCCAGACTCCCCTCTTCATCCCCCAGTGCAAAGCCTCCAAATTCACCACCATTCTTTACTCCAGAACCCCCAAATGCCCCTCCACTCCTCATGCCCAGAACCTCCAGACTCCCCTCCATTCTCCACCCCCATTCCAGAACCTCCAGACTCCCCTCCATTCTCCACCCCCATTCCAGAACCTCCAGACTCCCCTACATTATTCACCCCCATTCCAGATCCTCCAGACTCCCCTCCATTCTTCACCCACTAGCCCAAATCCTCCAGACTCCCCTCCATTTTTCACCCCCATTCCAGAACCTCCAGACTCCCCTCCATTCTCCACCCCCATTCCAGAACCTCCAGACTCCCCTACATTATTCACCCCCATTCCAGATCCTCCAGACTCCCCTCCATTCTTCACCCACTAGCCCAAATCCTCCAGACTCCCCTCCATTTTTCACCCCCATTCCAGAACCTCCAGACTCCCCTCCATTCTTCACCCACTAGCCCAGATCCTCCAGACTCCCCTCCATTCTTCACCCACTAGCCCAGATCCTCCAGACTCCCCTCCATTCTTCACCCCCCTAGCCCAGAACCTCCAGACTCCCCTCCATTCTTCACCCCCCTAGCCCAGAACCTCCAGACTCCCCTCCATTTTTCACCCACTAGCCCAGATCCTCCAGACTCCCCTCCATTTTTCACCCCCATTACAGAACCTCCAGACTCCCCTCCATTTTTCACCCACTAGCCCAGATCCTCCAGACTCCCCTCCATTTTTCACCCCCATTACAGAACCTCCAGACTCCCCTCCATTCTTCACCCACTAGCCCAGATCCTCCAGACTCCCCTCCATAATTTACCCCCATTCCAGAACCTCCAGACTCCCCTCCATTCTTCACGTGCCTAGCCCAGAACCTCCAGACTGCCCTCCATTATTCACCCGCATTCCAGAACCTTCAGACTCCCCTCCATTCTTCACCCCCATTACAGAACCTTCAGACTCCCCTCCATTCTTCACCCCTATTACAGAACCATTAGACTCCCCTCCATTCTTCACCCCCATTCTAGAACCTCCAGACTCCCCTCCATTCTTCACCCCCATTCTAGAACCTCCAGACTCCCCTCCATTCTTCACCCACCAGCCCAGAACCTTCAGACTCCCCTCCATTCTTCACCACCCTAGCCCAGAACCTTCAGACTCCCCACTTGTCACCCTTCAGCCCCCTAGCCCAGAACCTTCAGACTCCTCACCTCTCACCCTTCAGCCCAGACTCACTATTGTTCTTTCTTGCTGCAATGTCACCAACACTCTTGGATAACCCTGAACAGATCCAGTACGATGGTGGAATGGGGAGAATATTCTGCCCTGGTTTAATGTGTACACAGAGAGCCGATAGGAACTGAGAACGTCTCATATATCAGAACATTTACATATCGTCCACAGAGATGTGTTATGACACGTATTTCATAAGACAGCATCTGGAAAATCCCTGTGTCACTGCGGAGACTTCGATCATATACTGGGGTCAGAGGGTCACCAGGCCTTTGGTAGAGGAGAGCGATCTCTGTTCAAAACAAATCTCAGGGTTCCCTACAGTAAAAGTAAAACAAAAATACACACATTCCTCTCCATAAATACACAACAACTGAGGAATCTCTGTAGAAGAACATTATAAAAAACAATAGCAGAGGGGAGAGAAGAAGTTACAAAGCCTACAATAGAACTAAACCCAAAAATGTAATATATTTAATCCAATCAGTCCTTAGCTGTGGTGGCTGCACTTGTTTTCTTTTTTCAGGCTAAAAGAGTACTTTCAGCAAGTACAGAAAATACCTATTGACCCTGACAGAAATACAGTGTCCCCATTACTTCATGTGAGATGAACAAAAAAGGTTATCTTGTGTAAACTACTAATCCCATCACCCCCAATGCATATGGGGATGAACAAAGGCAGACATGTTTGTTTTTTGCTCAGTTTGGGTGACAACCATGACTTCCTTCATATATAATATACAGTATGTCCTGTGTGTGTATATATTATATATATATACACACACATACACACACCGGACACTTTATTGGGTATCCCTTGCTAGTACCGGGTTGAACCCCTTGTTGCCTTCATTATTCATGGCATAGATAAAACAGTGTATGGGGGGGGGCAGTATGGCAGTGTACAGGGGGGTCAAAAATGACAGTGTACAAGGGGGGTCCGTAGGGCAGTATATGGGAGGGCAGCATACGGGGAGGGGGCGGTAGTGCAGTGTACAGGGGGGTCAGTAGGGCAGCATACGAGGGGGGGGGGGGAGTAGGGAAGTGTACAGGGGGGGTCAAAAATGGCATTGTACAGGGGGGTCAGTAGGGCAGCATATGGAAGGGCAGCATACGGGAAGGGGGCAGTAGGACAGTGTACAGGGGGTCAGTAGGGCAGCATACAGGGAGGGGGCAGTAGTGCAGTGTACAGGGGGGGGGTCAAAAATGGCAGTCTACAGGGGGGTCCGTAGGGCAGTATATGGGAGGGCAGCATACGGGGAGGGGGCAGTAGGACAGTGTACAGAGGGGTCAGTAGGGTAGCATACGGGGAGGGGGCAGTAGGGCAGTGTACAGGAGGGGTCAGTAGGGCAGCATACAGGGAGGGGGCAGTAGTTCAGTTTACCGGGGGGGGGGGGGGAAAAAATGGCAGTGTACAGGGGGGTCAGTAGGGCAACATATGGGAGGGCAGCATACGGGGAGGGGCAGTAGGACAGTGTACAGGGGGGTCAGTAGGGCAGCATATGAGGGGGCAACATATGGGGAGGGGGCAGTAGGGCAGGTTACAGGGGGGGTAAAAAAATGGCAGTGTATAGGGGGGTCAGTAGGGCAGAATATGGAAGGGCAGCATACGGGGAGGGGGCAGTAGGACAGTGTACAGGGGGGTCAGTAGGGCAGCATACGGGGAGAGGGCAGTAGGACAGTGTACAGGGGGGTCAGTAGGGTAGCATACAGGGAGGGGGCAGTAGGGCAGTGTACAGGAGGGGTCAGTAGGGCAGCATACAGGGAGGGGGCAGTAGTTCAGTTTACCGGGGGGGTCAAAAATGGCAGTGTACAGGGGGGTCAGTAGGGCAACATATGGGAGGGCAGCATACGGGGAGGGGGCAGTAGGACAGTGTACAGGGGGGTCAGTAGGGCAGCATATGAGGGGGCAGCATACGGGGAGGAGGCAGTAGGGCAGGTTACAGGGGGGTCAAAAATGGCAGTGTACAGGGGGGTCAGTAGGGCAACATATGGGAGGGCAGCATACGGGGAGGGGGCAGTAGGACAGTGTACAGGGGGGTCAGTAGGGCAGCATATGAGGGGGCAGCATACGGGGAGGGGGCAGTAGGGCAGGTTACAGGGGGGGTCAAAAATGGCAGTGTACAGGGGGGTCAGTAGGGCAGCATATGGGAGGGCAGCATAAGGGGAGGGGGCAGAAGGACAGTGTACAGGGGGGTCAGTAGGGAAGCATACGGGGAGGGGGCAGTAGTGCAGTGTACAGGGGGGGTCAAAAATGGCAGTGTACAGGGGGGTCAGTAGGGCAGCATATGGGAGGGCAGTATATGGGGAGGGGTAGTAGGACAGTGTACAGGGGGGTCAGTAGGGCAGCATATGGAAGGGCAGCATACGGGGAGGGGGCAGTAGGGCAGGTTACAGGGGGGGTAAAAAATGGCAGTGTATAGGGGGGTCAGTAGGGCAGAATATGGGATGGCAGCATACGGGGAGGGGGCAGTAGGACAGTGTACAGGGGGGTCAGTAGGGCAGCATACGGGGAGGGGGCAGTAGGACAGTGTACAGGGGGGTCAGTAGGAAAGCATACAGGGAGGGGGCAGTAGTGCAGTGTACATGGGGGGTCAAAAATGGCAGTGTACAGGGGGGTCAGTAGGGCAGCATATGGGAGGGGGCAGTAGGACAGTGTACAGGGGGGACAGTAGGGCAACATACGGGGAGGGGGCAGTAGTGCGGTGTACATGGGGGGTCAAAAATGGCAGTGTACAGGGGGGTCAGTAGGGCAGCATATGGGAGGGCAGCATACGGGGAGGGGGCAGTAGGACAGTATACAGGGGGGTCAGTAGGGCAGCATACAGGGAGGGGGCAGTAGTGCAGTGTACAGGGGGGTCAAAAATGGCAGTGTACAGGGGGGTCAGTAGGGCAGCATATGGGAGGGCAGCATAAGGGAAGGGGGCAGTAGGACAATGTACAGGGGGGGGTCAAACATGGCAGTGTACAGGGGGGTCAGTAGGGCAGCATATGGGGTGGGGCAGTAGAGCAGTGTACAGGGGGGTCAGTAGGGCAGCATATGGGAGGGGGCAGTAGGGCAGTGTACAGGGAGGTCAGTAGGGCAGCATATGGGAGGGCAGCATACGGGGATGGGGCAGAAGGGCAGTGTACAGGGGGGTCATAAATGGCAGTGTACAGTTTGCCACCTTCCCTTTAGGGCAATGGATGACCCAGTCCCTGCAATGCTTGTGACTGGAGACATCCCGGTGTAGGACATCTTCTGCTTTGCAGCAATTTGGAAGATCCTACAGAGGGGGGAAAACGCTCCTCACATCCTGAACTGAACCATTTAGTGAGTTTAATTAGAAGCCACGCCCATTAATTACCATTTAATGAGTTTCGTCAGAAGCCACACCCATTAATTAAAGGTTCAGGTCACATGGGGGCAACGTGACTCAGAAATAAAGTCTGCCGGGTCTGGCCTCAGTCTGCTGTGGAGGCGAGGAGACGGTTCAACCATTTACTTCCTCATATCACCCGACAGAAAGAAGGCGAGAAAGATGATTGGCTGCGTGTGCGATTTTAGGAACACACAGATTGCACAACAAACGTCAGGCTTTATGTTGGATTGGAATCTTCTCTAAAGATCTTCCTTATATCTCACCTCCCCCTCAGTCTTGCACAAATGTACCGGCTCCTCTCCTGGACTGAAATTTCTTCCTCTGATTTCACTGCACACTGTGAGCTTCTCACTATATGCAAGGCGGAACCCCCCAGCCTCCAGCATCATCTAGCACTTTCCTCCCCGCCCCAGGCCTGCCCCTCTTTTAATTGTGGAGGTTGAATGTTAACTAGGGTGGTCTGCATGCAATGGGGAACACCCACTCCTCCAGACTGACACCCACCCATCAAGACGTTTTCATATTTACAAAACTCCTCCCACTTCTTGCATCAGGACTGAGGGCTCTTGAGAGGAGGACCTCCGGCCGATGTTCTTTCATGGCCCCTCCCACCAGCATTGCATTGAGGAACACAGAGACCATACCTCCCAACTTTTTCAAATGAGAGACACCTAAAAGCAAAAGTATGCAGGCATAGGACACACCCCTTGCCACACCCCCTTAACCCCTTCAATACAGGGTTTTTATACCCACCTTCATACCAGGCCTATTCTGGCACTTCTCTCCTACATGTACAAACCATCATTCTTTTGCTATAAAATTACTCAGAACCCCCCAAACACTATATATACACAGTGGGGATCGAAAGTTTGGGCACCCCAGGTAAAAATTTGTATTAATGTGCATAACGAAGCCAAGGAAAGATGGAAAAATCTCCAAAAGGCATCAAATTACAGATTTTATATTATATGTCAAAAAAAGTTAGATTTTATTTCCATCATTTACACTTTCAAAATTACAGAAAACAAAAAAATGGCGTCTGCAAAAGTTTGGGCACCCTGCAGAGTTAATATCTTGTACTGCCCCCTTTGGCAAGTATCACAGCTTGTAAACGCTTTTTGTAGCCAGCCAAGAGTCTTTCAATTCTTGTTTGAGGGATCTTTGCCCATGCTTCCTTACAAAAGTCTTCCAGTTCTTTGAGATTTCTGGGCTGTCTGTCACGCACTGCTCTTTTAAGGTCTATCTATAGATTTTCAATGATGTTGAGGTCAGGAGATTGTGAAGGCCATGGCAAAACCTTCAGTTTACGCCTCTTGATGTAATCCCCCGTGGATTTTGAGGTGTGTTTAGGATCATTATCCATTTGTAGAAGCCATCCTCTCTTTAACTTCAGCTTTTTCACAGATGGCATCAAGTTACCATCCAAAATTTGCTGAAATTTTATTGAATCCATTTTTCCTTCTACTTGTGAAATGTTCCCTGTGCCACTGGCTGCAATACAACCCCAAAGCATGATTGATACACCCCCATGCTTCACAGTTGGACAGAGGTTCTTTTCATTAAATTCTTTGCCCTTTCTTCTCCAACCGTACCTTTGCTCATTCCGGCCAAAAAGTTCTATTTTAACCTCATCGGTCCACAGAACTTGTTTCCAAAATGCATCAGGCTTGTCTATATGTTCATTTGCAAAGTTCAAACGCTGATTTTTGTGGTGAGGACGTAGAAGAGGTTTTCTTCTGATGACTCTTCCATGAAGACCATATTTGTACAAGTATCTCTTTATAGTGGAATAGTGTACCACAACTCCAGTGTCTGCCAGATCTTTCTGGAGGGATGGTGCAGTCACACGTGGGTTTTGAATTGCTTTTCTCACAATCCTGCAAGCTGTTCTGTCTGATATTTTTCTTGGTCTTCCAGATCTTGCTTTAACTTCCACTGTTCCTGATGACTGCCATTTCTTAATTACATTCCGAACAGAGGATATTGACATCTGAAAACGCTTTGCTATCTTCTTATAGCCTTCTCCAGCTTTGTGAGCGACAACTATTTTCACTTTCAGTTTTCTAGACAACTGCTTAGAAGAACCCATGGTGCTGATTGTTAGGGGAGGGTCAGATGAGTCTGGGCATTTAAAACCTTTGAGATTGACATCACCTGGTCTTCCCAGACGATGATTGAGAACAATCCATGACACTGGCAGGTCTCAGCTTTGCAAAGGGGGCAGTGCATGCTATAAATTCTGCAGGGTGCCCAAACTTTTGCAGACGCCATTTTTTTGTTTTCTGTCATTTTGAAAGTGTAAATGATGGAAATAAAATCTAACTTTTTTTGAAATATTATAAGAATGTCTAATCTGTAATTTGATGCCTTTTGGAGATTTTTCCATCTTTCCTTGGCTTCGTCATGCACATTAATACAATTTTTTTACCTGGGGTGCCCAAACTTTCGATCCCCACTGTATGTGTGTGTGTATATATATATATATATATATATATATATATATATATATATATATATATATATATATATATATATATATATATATATATATATATATATATGTGTGTTTTTTTAGCAGACACCCTAGGAAATAAAATGGCGGGCATTGCAACTTTTTATCTCGCACGGTATTTGCGCAATCATTTTTTCAAATGCCTTTTTTTGGAAAAAAACGGTTTCATGAATAATAATAAAAAAAAAAAAAAAAAAAACAGTAACGTTAGCCCAATTTCTTTGTAAAATATGAAAGATGAAGTTACGCCGAGTAAATAGATACCTAACATGTCACGCTTGTAAAATTGCGCACACTCATGGAATGGCGCCAAACTGTTACTTAAAAATCTCCATAGGCGACACTTTGAAAAACTTTACAGGTTACTAGTTTAGAGTTACAGAGGAGGTCTAGTGCTAGAATTGTTGCACACGCTCTAACGCACGCGGCGATACCTCACGTGTGTGGTTTGAACAGCGTTTACATACGTGGGCGGGACTTACGTGTGCGTTCGCTGCTGAGCGAGAGCTACCGGGGACAGGGGCGTTTTTTTTACATTTTTATTTTTTGGATCACTTTTATTCCTATTACAAGGAATGTAAACATCCCTTGTAATAGGAATGTGTGTGAAAGGTCCTCTTTATGGAGAGATGCGGGGTCAATAAGACCCTCACATCTCTCCTCCAGGCTGAAAAGCATGAGATCGGGGAAGAAAATTCACCGATCTCATGCTTACTAGCCGCAATCGCGGCTTTGTTTACTTCTGGGAACCCGGGCGTGACGTCATCACATCGCGCCCGGGCCTCCGACGCTCATAGAGATGACCGGTGACCATCTGGTCACCGGTCATCTCTATGCTTCCCATCCGGCACCAGGCGATTCTTTCTCCGGGCTCCCGATGGCCGCTGCCTATAAGAACCGCCGCTTTGATCGTTCTTATGGAGCGCAGAATCGCCGCCGGAACACAATGATCTCTGAATGATGCCTCTAGCTGCACCCATCATTCAGATATCCCCTCACAAAGACCCAGTGATGACACAGCATTGCAGTGTAGGAGATCAGACTTCACTGGCTGCGCGCTCGTTCCAGGACAAAGACACTATAGTGCAGCCAGGATCAGGGCCGCCATCAGGGGGGTACAGGCAGTACACCTGTAAGGGGCCCGGAGGTCCCCAGGGGCCTGGATGGCAACCCCCTCTTTTTTTTTATAGAAAAAAAAAGATATATTTTTTTTAAATATATTTTTATTTTATTTTTTATTAAAGGGCCAATTTTTTTTTTTTTTTTAGAGGTCCGGAGGCCCCCAGGGCCCCAGATGGCAACCCCCCCCCCCTGGAGCAGAGAACCGGGGGGGGGGTGTGCTGCCGCCTGAAATTGAGAAGCGGGGGGGCTGCCGCAAATTGAGAAGCAGGGGGGGGCCCCCTTTACAGAAAAAAGAAGAAAGAAATATATATATAAAAAAAGGGGGGTAGCCTGGGGACCTCTGGGCCCTTTGATAAAAAGAAAAAAGAAACCTCTGGGCCCTTTAATAATAATAAAAAAAAAAAACATTTATAAAAAATACATAAAAAAAATAAAAGGAGGTTGCCATCCGGGGCCCTCTGGGCCTTTTAATAAAAAAAAGGGGGGGGGGGAAGTTGCCACATGGGGCCCTGGGGACCTCTGAGCCCTTTAATAAAAAAAAAAAAAGGGGGGGTTTCCATCCGGGGGCCCTGGAGACCTCTGGGCCCTTTAATAATATTGTATATATACACACACATACTATATATATATATATATATATATATATATATATATATATATATATATATATATATATATATATATATATATATATATATATATACATATATATATATATATATATATATATAGTTTTTTTTTTTTATAAAAAAAATAAATAAAAAAAGGAGGGGGGTTGCCGTCCGGGGCCCTGGGGACCTCCGGACCCCAAAAAAAAAAAAAGTGGTGGCCATCTGGGGCCCCCTATTGAGCCCAGTTAAGCCCAATGGTAAGTCCGGCCCTGGTGACAGCCCCCTCCCCCTTCCTACCTTAATCATGCATGCAGCCAGAGGGAGAGACACAGCAGCGCGGGAACTGCTGGAGTTATTTTTCATATTACCAAAGATAATGATTGGTTGCTAAGACCACCTAGCAACCTATCACCTGCTGGTCAACTCCAGCAGTTCCTTCCTCTGTTCAGCGCTGCTCACTGTCTCTCTCTCTCTCTCTCTTCTCCTGCGGTATAGGAGGAAAGAGAGTGGCCCGGATTCAGTAAGATGAGCGCATCTTTCTGCGGGCGTAACGTATCTCCGCCGCAACTTTGGGCGCAAGTTCCGTATGCAGAAAGAACTTGCGCCCTTAGTTACGGCGGCGTAACGTATGTGTTGCGGCATAAGCCCGCCTAATTCAAATGGGGATGTTGGAGGCGTGTTTTATTTAAATTTCACTTGACCCCGCATCTTTGACGTTTTTTTTGAACGGCGCATGCGCCGTCCGTAAAATATCCCAGTGTGCATTGCTCCAAAGTACGCCGCAAGGACGTATTGGATTCGACGTGAACGTAAATGACGTCCAGCCCTATTCGCGAACACAAACGACGTAAAATTTTCAAAACTCGGCGCGGGAACGACGGCCATACTCAACATTAGCTACGCCTCATATAGCAGGGTTAACTATACGCCGAAAAAAGACGAACGTAAACGACGTCCAGCCCTATTCGCGAACGACTTACGCAAACGACATAACATTTTCAAAACTCGGCGCGGGAACGACGGCCATACTTAACATTAGCTACGCCTTATATAGCAGGGGTAACTATATGCCGAAAAAAGCCGAACGTAAACGACGTAAAAAAAATGCGCCGGCGGAACGTACGTTTCTTAATCGGCGTAAATACCTCATTAGCATATTCCTCGCGTAACTATACGGAAGCGCCACCTATCGGCCAGCCGTCGTATCTCGTTTCTGAATCCGGGCCAGTGTCTTCTTTCTTCCGCACCGCTTGGCTGGCTCTGAATGTCACTCTCCGGGTAGTGGTACGTTCCACACCCGGCCCGGGCACCCCCGCACACTCACAGATCGGCTCTCCCTAGTTTGTCCTGTCACCGCGCCTCTTCACTGCCTGAGCCACTCCGCACCCCCCGCACCTCCCACAGTGTGTGGCACCGCTTCTCGATTCCAGGGGGGGGGGGCAATCGCCTCCCCCCCCCTTTCCCTATGAAGCAGACACCCATCACCCATGCCTGCCACCCCTCTGAAAAGCGATCTGCAGTGGATCACTTTACAGTGGCATTTGAAAAATGCCAAAATATTGCCTCCTCGCCACCTTTTTTAACCCTGAAAATGCTGACCCGCCATGCCACAACAGCTGGCACAGCCCCAATAGGCTGCATTCGTACTGCCCCCCTAAAATGCCCTTAACAATTTTTTTTTTTTTTTGCTGTGGCTGTATGCCCTTGTTTAGGTGGGTGGAGCCAAGACCACAGCTCAACCACCCGCCCATGAAAAAAAAAAAAAACACACACACACACACACACACACCACACACCACAGGTGTTCCCGATATATAGTTACATAATTAATATGATTGAATCCATCCAGTTTAACCCACAAAATAAAAAAATTAAAAACCTTGAAAACCTCCAAATACTATTGTATACCCGCAGTTGATCCAGAGCAAGGCAAAAAAAAAAAAAAAAATTGCATATCACCTCCAAGCCGTCTGTCAACCCTCTCTGAAAAGCAATCCATCACTTGTCACTTTATAGGACTGTAGGAGAAAAAAAAATCCAGAGTCCAAATGAATGAGCCCTAAGGGTGCATTCACACTATAGCGTACTGAATCCCGGCGTTTTGTCCCGCGAATTGCGGCGGCAAATAGCGGCGTTTTGTACCGCGATTTGCGGCGACAAAACGCCGCGATTGTGAATGCAGCCTGTGACCCCCTCTATGGAGATGGTTCACATCTCCTAGCCGAACGCCGAAAGACGCCTGAAAAAAAGGTCCGGGACCTTTTTTCAGGCGGCAGGCGTCCGGCGTTCGGCGTGGAGATGTGAACCATCTCCATAGAGGGCAATGCTAAAGCATCCCTCTGGCGTGTCGGGGCGGCAGCGGCGTTCACACTACAGGCGTATATACGCCTAGGTGTGAACGGAGCCTAAGGCTGCATTCACACCTGAGCGTTTGGTCGCCTGAAGCGCGACGCTCAAAAACGCTAGAGGGGAAAAAATCCATCTCCATAGGGAATAATGTTTCACATCTCCACTCCAATACGCCCGACGCCGAACACCTGAAGCGCAAACAAGTTCCGGACCCTTTTTTGTCGCGTGAATTGGGCGGTTTGAGCATTTCCCTTAGAAAGTAATAGAAACGCTCGATTCAAGCGACTAGCGCAACAACGAGCGTTTGCTACGGGCGTTTCGTCGCTTTAATCAATAGAACATTTCACCCAGGCAGAAGATAAAAAAAATCTACCAACATAGCAACAAGTGATGAAAATATGATCATTTTTCCTATTGGCCAAAATAAAAAACGACGAAGTACAAAAACGTCGGACGACGCTATATGCAAACGCGCAAATAAGCATGAATACGCACAAAACGCCCAAAAAAACGACCGAACGCCCTACGCTCAGGTGTGAATGCAGCCTAAGTGTGGTGAACCAGTGGCAGCCTGTCCAATAGGGGGCGCTGGAGCGCCGCCCCCCTCTATCCACGGCCGCCACCCCCATGCTCTATCCACTGCCACTATTTTGACAGGACACCACCACCCCCTATTCAGGCGTCTGGCCCCTTTCAGTAAAAGGAATATTCGCTATTGAAACACTGAGACCCGTTTTCCGATTGGCCGGAAAAAAAAAAGAGAAGAGTCCCAATTGGCCGCCGAGGAGGAGGGAGGAAACGCCATGGCCACAGAGCAAGGGAAGCTGCCGGTGAAGTGCTGCCCACCATAGATGGGGTAAGTGCACCAGGCCTGACTGGGGGGGGTGGGGGTTCTACTGTTTTCCGCCCCCCCCAAAAAAAATTACCACCGGCCGCCACTGGGGTGACCGTAAGCAACAAAAATCCAAAAGTCGTTGGCCCAGATTCAGAAACGAGATACGACGGCGTATCTCCTGATACGCCGTTGTATCTCTGAGTGCGGGCCGTCGTATCTATGCGCCTGATTCATAGAATCAGTTACGCATAGATTTCCCTAAGATCCGACTGGCGTAAGTGTCTTATGTTAGGCTGCATATTTACGCTGGCCGCTAGGTGGCGCTTCCGTATAGTTACGCGATGAATATGCCAATTAGGTCGATACGCCGATTCAGAAACCAACGTCCGCCCGGCGCATTTTTTTTTTTTACGTCGTTTGCGTTAGGCTTTTTCCGGCGTAAAGTTACCCCTGCTATATGAGGGGGTATATGCGGCGTATCCTATGTTAAGTATGGCCGTCGTTCCCGCGTCGAATTTTGAAAATTTAACGTCGTTTGCGTAAGTCGTTCGCGAATAGGGCTTTGCGTAAGTTACGTTCACGTCGAAACCAATGAGGCTTTGCGGCGTAATTTCGAGCATGCGCACTGGGATTTTTTCACGAACGGCGTTCAAAAAATACGTCAAATACGCGGGGTCGCGATTCATTTTAATAAAACACGCCCACATCATCCCCATTTGAATTAGACGGGCTTGCGCCGGACGAGATACGTTACGCCGCCGTAACTAAGGGCGCAAGTCCTTTCTGAATACGGAACTTGCGCCCAAAATTGCGCGGTCGTGCTACACTGTACCCAAACACATTTTTTATCATTTTGTTTCCACAAATAGAGCTTTCTTTTGGTGGTATTTGATCACCTCTGCAATTTTTATTTTTTGCGCAACAACTAAAAAAAGACCGAAAATTTTGAAAAAAAAATTAGTTTTTATTTTTTTCTGTTAATTTTTTGGGTAAATAAGTAAGTTTTCTACTTTTACGTCGTTTGCGTAAGTCGTTCGCGAATAGGGCTTTGCGTAAGTTACGTTCACGTCGAAACCAATGAGGCTTTGCGGCGTAATTTCGAACATGCGCACTGGGATTTTTTTCACGAACGGCGCATGCGTCGTTCAAAAAATACGTCAAATACGCGGGGTCACAATTCATTTTAATAAAACACGCCCACATCATCCCCATTTGAATTAGACAGGCTTACGCCGGACGAGATACGTTACGCCGCCGTAACTAAGGGCACCGTCGTAAAGTTACACCGCCGTAACTAAGTCCTTTCTGAATACGGAACTTGCGCCCAAAATTACGGCGGCGTAACGTATCGGAGATACTGAGTTTTTTTTTAGTGATGCCAACTCCCCCCCTAGAACTCAGAACAGCGAGACCACCCTAAACAATCAATAATATTGATTACCTTTCCCGTTCAATGATCTGCGGCGCTCTATTCCACGTGCATTGCGTCCACATTGGCGCTGAGCCCTGTCCTGGTTGGGGCGCCTCCTGTGTGTTCTGATGATTCTGGGAAGGAATCAGCAGCCGGAATAACCAGTTCCTGATGAGCTCAGGTGCAGCCAGACACCGAATCATCACATGAGAGCGGGAGGTGTTCGGCTCCAGTGTATGAGTTTCCCGCACGTGCTTCAGCTTATATAAGAGCCGTGTGAACAGCAAGCTTCTTCTTTTTTTTTTTTTTAAAGCTGCTAGCAGGCTTCAGTGCTTTTTGAAGCCTGCTAGCAGCCAGTTGAAGATTTTTTTTTTTACACTTTTGTTTACATGTAACAATTCATTTCCACTGACGTTTTTACAGCCACTTTTCTGAGCGTTTTTTTACAGCTTAAAAACGCCTGTCCATGTTATTCTATGGCATCATGCCCACATAGGCGTTTTTGAGCTGCAAATGGCATAGGCGTTTTTGAGCTGTAAAAAAAACGCAGGACCAGGGCGTTCTGAAGCTCCAGAGTAGAGCTGTAAAAACGCCAGACGCTCAAAAACACGCGTAAACGCTCAAAACCGCTACCGCGGCATTTTTAAAGCTGCAGCTCACAAAATTTTTTTTTTTTACAAAATAAACATGGACAGGCGTTTTTAAGCTGTAAAAAAAGGCTACCAACAGTGGCTGTAAAAACGCCAGTGGAAATGAAGCCTTAGGCTGCATTCACACCTGAGCGTCGGTCGTTTTTTTGGGCGTTTTTTTCTGGCGTTTTGTCGCGCGTATTTGCGCGTTTGCATACAGCGTCGTGCGACGTTTTTGTACTTCGGCGTTTTTTATTGTAGCCAATAGGAAAGATGATCATCTTTTCATCACTTGTTTTAATCTTCTGCATGGGCGACAAGTTCTATTTATTAAAGCGACGAAACGCCCGTAGCAAACGCCCGTTGTCGCGCGATACGCTCAATTCGCGCGTTTCCCATTACTTTCTATGGGAAAAAAAAATGCTCAAATACGCCCAAACCGCACGATAAGCGCGACAAAAAAAGGTCCGGGACTTGTTTGAGCTTCGCGCGACAGGCGTTTGGGCGTTCAGGCGTGAACAGTCACCATAGGGAATAATGTTAATTCTCCCCTCTGGCGTTTGTGAGCAGTGCGCTTCAGGCGTAAAAACGCCTAGGTGTGAATGGGGCCTTAGGCGGCAAATAGCGGCGTTTTGTACCGCGATTCGCGGCGACAAAACGCCGCGATTGTGAATGCAGCCTGTGACCCCCTCTATGGAGATGGTTCACATCTCCTAGCCAAACGCCGAAAGACGCCTGAAAAAAAGGTCCGGGACCTTTTTTCAGGCGCCAGGCGTCCGGCGTTCGGCGTGGAGATGTGAACCATCTCCATAGAGGGCAATGCTAAAGCATCCCTCTGGCGTGTCGGGGCGGCAGCGGCGTTCACACTACAGGCGTATATACGCCTAGGTGTGAACGGGGCCTTAGTATTTTTTATTTTTTGTTAGAACTCCCAAACATTCTATATTTTTTTTTTTTAAAGCAGAGGCCCTAGAGAATAAAATGGTGGATTTTGCTAGCAGCCACTTGAAGATCAGGGGGCAGATCCACACAGATCTGCCCCGGCGCACCGTATCTGAGATACGCTACGCCGCCGTACCTTACTGCAGTTTGGTTCGAATCCATAAAGATTTTGCGCCGTAAGTTACGGCGGCGTAGTCTATCTCTCGCGGCGTAACGGCGCCTAATTCAAATCGGCGAGTAGGGGGGCGTGTTTCATTTAAATGAAGCGCGTCCCCGCGCCGAACGAACTGCGCATGCGCCGTCCCTAAATTTCCCGCCGTGCATTGCGTTAAATGACGTCGCAAGGACGTCATTGTTTTGACGTGGACGTAAATAACGTCCATCCCGCGATTCACGGACAACTTACGCAAACTAAAAAAAAAAATTCAAATTAAACGCGGGAACGACGGCCATACTTAACATAGCAGGTTTAACTATACGCCACGAAACAGCAGCTGTAACTATACGCCGGAAAAAGCCGTCTAGAGACGACGTAAAAAAATGCGACGGCCGCTCGTACGTTCGTGGATCGTCGGAAATAGCTAATTTGCATACTCGACGCGGAAAACTACGTGAACGCCACCCAGCGGACGCCGAAGAATTGCATCTTAGATCCGAAGGCGTACGAAGAGGTACTCCTGTCAGATCTAACCCAGATGCCGTCGTATCTTGTTTTGAGGATTTAAACCAAAGATACGACGCTGGAAATTTGAAAGTACGCCGGCGTACTCGCTTTGTGGATTGGCCCCCAGGCCTTTTTTTTTTACACTTTTGTTTACTCCCAAACATTCTATATATTTTTTTTAACCACTTAACCCCCGGCGATATTGCTGCCCAAAGACCAGAGCACTTTTTGCGATTCGGCACTGCGTCGTTTTAACTGACAATTGCGCGGTCGTGCGACGTGGCTCTCAAACAAAATTGGCATCCTTTTTTTTTCCACAAATAGAGCTTTCTTTTGGTGGTATTTGATCACCTCTGCGGTTTTTAGTTTTTGCGCTAAAAACAAAAATAGAGCCACAGTTTTGAAAAAAATTAATACTTTTTGCTATAATAAATATCCCACAAAAATATATAAAAAAAAAATATTTCCTCAGTTTAGGCCGATACGTATTCTTCTACATATTTTTGGTAAAAAAAAATCGCAATAAGCGTTTATTGATTGGTTTGCGCAAAAGTTATAGCGTTTACAAAATAGGGGATCGTTTTATGGCATTTTTATTAATATTTTTTTTTTTACTAGTAATGGCGGCGATCAACGATTTCTTTCGGTACTGCGACATTATGGCGGACACTTTTGACACATTTTTGGGACCATTGGCATTTTTATAGCGATCAGTGCTATAAAAATGCATTGATTACTATAAAAATGCCACTGGCAGTGAAGGGGTTAACACTAGGGAGCAGGGAAGGTGTTAAGTATGTTCCCTGGGTGTGCTCTAACTGTAGGGGGGGTGGACTGACTAGGGGAAATGACAAATCGCTGTTCATACATTGTATGAACAGAAGATCAGCATTTCTCCCCCTGACAGGACCGGGAGCTGTGTGTTTACACACACAGCTCCCGGTCCCCGCTCTGTAACGAGCAATCAGGTGTGCCCGGCGGCGATCGTGCCCGCCGGGCACACGCACGGGAGTCGGGGGCGAGCCTAGTGGTCTGCGCGAGAGCCGACGTATAGCTACGGGCTCTCGCGCAGGGGAGCCAACCTGCCGCCGTAAAATGACGGCGGCAGGTCGGCAAGTAGTTAAAGCAGAGGCCCATGTGAATAAAATGGTGGGTATTGCCAGAAGCCACCTGAGGATCAGGCCCTTTTCTTTTAAAACATTTGTTTATATGTAACAATCCAATATATATATTTTTTTTATATAATATTTTTTTGGAACTCCCAAAAATCATATACTTTTTTAAAGCAGAGGCCCTAGAGCAGGGGTGTCAAACTGGCGGCCCTCCAGCTGTTGCAAAACTACAAGTCCCATGAGGCATTGCAAGGCTAACAGTTACAAGCAATGACTCCCACAGGCAGAGGCATGATGGGACTTGTAGTTTCGGAACAGCTGGAGGGCCGCCAGTTTGACACCCCTGCTCTAGAGAATAAAATGGTGGGTATTGCCAGCAGCCACTTGAAGATCAGGCCTTTTTTTTTTTTTTAACGTTTGTTTACATGTAACAATCCAATTGTATTTTATTTTTTTATAATTTTTTTTTTTTGGAACTCCCGAACATCATATACTTTTTTTTTTTTTTAAAGCCAGAGGCCCTAGAGAATAAAATGGTGGATTTTGCTAGCAGCCATCTGAAGATCAGGCCTTTTTTTTGACACTTTTGTTTACATTTAACAATCTGTATTTTTTTATATTGGGGTAGATTCATGTAGCTTTTACGGCAGCGTATCTCCAGATACACCGCCGTAATTTCAAATCTGCGCCGGCGTATCGTTACGCCGATTCTCAAAGGCAGATACGCTAAAAAAATAGGCTTCCTCCGACGAGGTAACTTGAATGCGGCGGCGTATAATTGTGTGCAATATTACGTTGGCCGCTAGGGGCACTTCCGTTGTTTTCGCCGTAGAATATGCAAATTACCTAGATACGCCGATTCACAAACGTACGTACGCCCGGCGCAATTTATTTACGTTGTTTACGTCAGGCTTTTTCGGCGTAACGTTGCTCCTGCTTCTATGAGGCGCAGCCAATGTTAAGTATGGACGTCGTTCCCGCTTCGAAATTTTAATTTTTTACGTAATTTGCGTAAGTCGTTCGCGAATAGGGCTGGACGTAATTTACATTCACGTCGAATCCAATACGTCGTTGCGGCGTACTTGGGAGCAATGCACACTGGGATATGTACACGGACGGCGCATGCGCCGTTCGTAAAGCAAGACAATCACTTCAGGTCATCACACATTAACATAAAACACGTCCCCCCTTCCACATTTGAATTACGCGGGCTTACGCCGGCCCCATTTACGCTACGCCGCCGCAGCTTACGGAGCAAGTGCTTTGTGAATACTGCACTTGCTCCTGTAAGTTACGGCGGCGTAGCGTAAAGACGATACGCTGTGCCGCCGTAAGAAGAAGCGCAGGTACATGAATCTACCCCATTGTTTTTTTTTAAAGGCCCGAATCCACGATCAGATTTTCCGATGGGAATTGTGTGATGGCAGGCTGTTGTCGAATAATCCGACCGTTTGTACGCTCCGTCGGACAATTGTCGTATTTTCTGCCAACAAATGTTGGATGGCATGCTTTAAAGTTTTCCGACAACAATTGTGTGTACACAAGTCTGTTGGACAAAAGTCCAAAGTACAAACACGCATGATCGGAAGCAACGTTCACGATAACACAATATTAGCAGAAGTTGCCCAAAGGGTGGTGGTAAAGAGCTGGAAAAAAAAACACGTAAGTTTCGTGTTCGTTGGCCGACAATTATTTGCCCTTTGTATGCAAGACAAGTTCCTGGCCGACGCCCTTCGGACAAAAGTCCTGCGATTTGTCCGATAAAAATCTGATTGGGTGTATGAGGCTTTACAAGCTGGAGCTGAATGGTTCTTTAACCACTCGACCTCCTGGAAGGAAGGGGGGATTTTAAAGGGGACTCTGATGTAAGAGAGGACTCTGATGGGAATTCTTATGTAATGAGGGGACTCTGATGAAAGGGGGACTGCAATGTTAAGTGGGGTTTGAAGGGGACTCTGATGTAAGGGAGCACTCTAATGTAAGAGGGGGGACTCTGATGGGGATCATCGTAGAAAGAGGGGGCTCTGATGTAAGAGATGACTCTCATGGAATCCTTATGTAATGAGGGGACTCTGGTGAAAGGGGAGTTTGAAGGGGACTCTGATGTAAGGGAGCACTCTAATATAAGAGGGGACTCTGATGGGGATCATCGTAGAAAGAGGGGGCTCTGATGTAAGAGAGGACTCTCATGGAATCCTTATGTAATGAGGGGACTCTGATGAAAGGGGAGTTTGAAGGGGACTCTGATGTAGGGGAGCACTCTAATATATAAGAGGGGACTCTGATGGGGATCATCGTAGAAAGAGGGGGCTTTGATGTAAGAGAGGACACTCATGGGAATCCTTATGTAATGAGGGGACTCTGGTGAAAGGTGAGTATGAAGGGGACTCTGATGTAGGGGAGCACTCTAATGTAAGAGGGGGGGCTCTGATGGGGATCATCGTAGAAAGTGGGGACTCTGATGTAAAGGGGGGGCTCTGATGTAAGAGAGGACACTCATGGGAATCCTTATGTAATGAGGGGACTCTGATGAAAGGGGAGTATGAAGGGGACTCTGATGTAAGGGAGCACTCTAATATAAGAGGGGACTCTGATGGGGATCATCGTAGAAATAGGGGGCTCTGATGTAAGAGAGGACTCTCATGGAATCCTTATGTAATGAGGGGACTCTGATGAAAGGGGAGTTTGAAGGGGACTCTGATGTAAGGGAGCACTCTAATATATAAGAGGGGACTCTGATGGGGATCATCGTAGAAAGAGGGGGCTTTGATGTAAGAGAGGACACTCATGGGAATCCTTATGTAATGAGGGGACTCTGATGAAAGGGGAGTATGAAGGGGACTCTAATGTAAGAGGGGGGGCTCTGATGGGGATCATCGTAGAAAGAGGGGGCTCTGATGTAAAGGGGAGCTCTGATGTAAGAGAGGACTCTCATGGAATCCTTATGTAATGAGGGGACTCTGATGAAAGGTGAGTATGAAGGGGACTCTGATGTAGGGGAGCACTCTAATATAAGAGGGGACTCTGATGGGGATCATCGTAGAAAGAGGGGACTTTGATGTAAAGGGGGGGCTCTGATGTAAAGGAGAATTTTGATAGGGCCTCTGATTGGAACCCTTATGTAAATAAGGGATTCTGTTGAAAAGGGGTGTTTGATGGGGTGCACTAATGTTAGGGGGGGGACTCTGATGAGAGGGGGAACTCTGAATAAAGGGGGAACTTTTATGGGGGCTCAGATGTAAGAGAGGACTCTCATGGGAATCCTTATGTAATGAGGGGACTCTGATGAAAGTGGGACTCCTATGTTAAGGAGAGTTTAAAGGGGACTCCGATGTAAGAGAGCAATCTAATGTAAGAAGGGGGCTCTGATGGGGATCCTCGTAGAAAGAGGGGGCTCTGATGTATAGGGGGACTCCGATAAAAAGGGGGGGGCTCTGATGTAAGAGAGGACACTCATGGGAATCCTTATGTAATGAGGGGACTGTGATGAAAGGGGAGTTTGAAGGGGACTCTGATGTAAGGGAGCACTCTAAGAGGGGGCTCTGATGGGGATCATTGTAGAAAGAGCGGGCTCTGATGTATAGGGGGACTCTGATAAAAAGGGGGGGGCTCTGATGTAAAGGGGAACTTTGATGGGGCCTCTGATGGGAACCCTTGTGTAAATAAGGGATTCTGTTGAAAGGGGGACTCCTATGTAAAGCGGTGTTTGATGGGGGCACTAATGTAAGGGGGGGGGGGGAATCTGAGGAAAGGGGACTCTGAATAAAGGGGGAACTTTTATGGGGGCTCGGGTGTAAGAGAGGACACTCATGGGAATCCTTATGTAATGAGGGACTCTGATAAAAGGGGAGTATGAAGGGGACTCTGATGTAAGGGAGCACTCTAACAGGGGGCTCTGATGGGGATCATTGTAGAAAGAGGGGGTTCTGATGTATAGGGGGACTCCGATAAAAAGGGGGGGCACTGATGTAAAGGGGAACTTTAGATGGGAACCCTCATGTAAAGAGGGGACTCTGATGAAAGGGGGACTGCAGTGTAAAGGGGAGTTTAATGGGGACTCTGATATATGGGGGGGGGGGGGGGACTCAAGTTGATTTGGAATTTCTTCACTGTTTTCCTTTTTGTCTCTGTTGTTGTAAATCAGATCCCGCTGGTTAGAAATAAACATCTTCATTCATTTAGATGAGATTTTCTCATTTTTATAGGGAGAGTCCCCGGTACGGAGTGTATGGCGTCTGCTGGGTGACACAAGGGGGCAGAGTGGGGGCGTGTACAGGATGGAGGCCTCTCATTGGACGGAGTGTGACCCCTCCTCCCTTTCCAATCACACAGCACAATGTGAGCTGCACATGGCTGTACAAACACCGGACTGAACATCAACAACGCACTCCGCGAGCACTCTGCGTACACCGCCAGATAAATACCAATAACAGTCATAAAATACACCAAAATAGACATAAACATCATAAAGTCCAAACCCCCCCAACTCATCACACAGCCCCCCCCCCCCATGGGAAAACCTATAAATTGTAAAGTAATTATTTTGCTAATCATTATAATTAATGATAATAAGAACGTTTCCTTTAGACGTTTACATTATTTTATTATATTTATAAACATTTTAAAAAGACACCAAAAAGAGGCAAAACAAGATAACTCAGTAATAAGGGGGCGGGGTCAGGAAGGAGGAAAATATGGACTCCCCCCCCCCCCGGGCCAGCACGATGAACCGGCTAAAAACCAGAAGATCGGAATTGGTGGGAAGATCAGTATTTATATAATATAAAGTATAATACAAATAAAATATGAACACGCCTCAATAGAAGGGGGGGGCGGAGCCAAAACTAGAAATGTACTGAACATCAGAGAGAGAGAACAACTAGAGCAATACGACATCGCTCACTGACAATATATTACTGCCGTATCAATAAAAATAGTTTTTTTTTTGTTTGTTTTTAACTTTTTGGGTATCGTATGGTATTATATTTTCAATTGTTGTTGTTGTTGATCTTTTTGATGTTCTATATTGATCTGCAGGTAGATTATATTGTTGTGTCTTCTAACTGGCAGCATGAGGCCACATACACTCCTCCTGGGATAACAACCTACCTTGGAAACCCCCCTCCCTCCACCGGGCTAACAGCCTGCCCTGCACCCCTCCTGGGCTAACAACCTGCCCTGCACCCATCGTGGGCTAACAGCCTGCCCCGTGCCCCTCCTGGGCTAACAGCCTGCCCCGCACCCCTCCTGGGCTAACAGCCTGCCCTGCACCCCTCCTGGGCTAACAGCCTGCCCTGCACCCCTCCTGGGCTAACAGCCTGCCCTGCGCCCCTCCTGGACTAACAACCTGCCCTGCGCCCCTCCTGGACTAACAACCTGCCCTGCACCCCTCCTGGACTAACAGCCTGCCCTGCGCCCCTCCTGGGCTAACAGCCTGCCCTGCACCCCTCCTGGGCTAACAGCCTGCCCTGCACCCCTCCTGGGCTAACAGCCTGCCCTGCACCCCTCCTGGGCTAACAGCCTGCCCTGCACCCCTCCTGTGCTAACAGCCTGCCCTGCACCCATCCTGGACGAATAGCCTGCCCCTCACCCATCCTGGACGAATAGCCTGCCCCTCACCCATCCTGGGCTAACAGCCTGCCCTGCACCCCTCCTGGGCTAACAGCCTGCCCTGCACCCCTCCTGGACTAACAGCCTGCCCCGAGCCCCTCCTGGGCTAACAGCCTGCCCTGCACCCCTCCTGGACTAACAGCCTGCCCCGCGCCCCTCCTGGGCTAACAGCCTGCCCTGCACCCCTCCTGGGCTAACAGCCTGCCCCGCGCCCCTCCTGGGCTAACAGCCTGCCCTGCACCCCTCCTGGACTAACAGCCTGCCCCGCGCCCCTCCTGGGCTAACAGCCTGCCCTGCACCCCTCCTGGACTAACAGCCTGCCCCGCGCCCCTCCTGGGCTAACAGCCTGCCCTGCACCCCTCCTGGACTAACAGCCTGCCCCGCGCCCCTCCTGGGCTAACAGCCTGCCCCGCACCCCTCCTGGACTAACAGCCTGCCCTTCATCCCTCCTGGGCTAACAGCCTGCCCTGCACCCCTCCTGAACTAACAGCCTGCCCTTCATCCCTCCTGGACTAACAGCCTGCCCTGCACCCCTCCTGGACTAACAGCCTGCCCTGCACCCCTCCTGGGCTAACAGCCTGCCCTGCACCCCTCCTGGGCTAACAGCCTGCCCTGCACCCCTCCTGTGCTAACAGCCTGCCCTGCACCCATCCTGGACGAATAGCCTGCCCCTCACCCATCCTGGACGAATAGCCTGCCCCTCACCCATCCTGGGCTAACAGCCTGCCCTGCACCCCTCCTGGGCTAACAGCCTACCTTGGAAACCCCCCTCCCTCCACCGGGCTAACAGCCTGCCCTGCACCCCTCCTGGGCTAACAACCTGCCCTGCACCCATCGTGGGCTAACAGCCTGCCCCGTGCCCCTCCTGGGCTAACAGCCTGCCCCGCACCCCTCCTGGGCTAACAGCCTGCCCTGCACCCCTCCTGGGCTAACAGCCTGCCCTGCACCCCTCCTGGGCTAACAGCCTGCCCTGCGCCCCTCCTGGACTAACAACCTGCCCTGTGCCCCTCCTGGACTAACAACCTGCCCTGCACCCCTCCTGGACTAACAGCCTGCCCTGCGCCCCTCCTGGGCTAACAGCCTGCCCTGCACCCCTCCTGGGCTAACAGCCTGCCCTGCACCCCTCCTGGGCTAACAGCCAGCCCCGCACCCTCCTGGGCTAACAGCCTGCCCCGCGTCCCTCCTGGGCTAACAGCGTGCCCTGCGCCCCTCCTGGGCTAACAGCCTGCCCTGCGCCCCTCCTGGGCTAACAGCCTGCCCTGCACCCCTCCTGGACTAACAGCCTGCCCCGCGCCCCTCCTGGGCTAACAGCCTGCCCCGCACCCCTCCTGGACTAACAGCCTGCCCTTCATCCCTCCTGGGCTAACAGCCTGCCCTGCACCCCTCCTGAACTAACAGCCTGCCCTTCATCCCTCCTGGACTAACAGCCTGCCCTGCACCCCTCCTGGACTAACAGCCTGCCCTGCACCCCTCCTGGGCTAACAGCCTGCCCTGCACCCCTCCTGGGCTAACAGCCTGCCCTGCACCCCTCCTGTGCTAACAGCCTGCCCTGCACCCATCCTGGACGAATAGCCTGCCCCTCACCCATCCTGGACGAATAGCCTGCCCCTCACCCATCCTGGGCTAACAGCCTGCCCTGCACCCCTCCTGGGCTAACAGCCTACCTTGGAAACCCCCCTCCCTCCACCGGGCTAACAGCCTGCCCTGCACCCCTCCTGGGCTAACAACCTGCCCTGCACCCATCGTGGGCTAACAGCCTGCCCCGTGCCCCTCCTGGGCTAACAGCCTGCCCCGCACCCCTCCTGGGCTAACAGCCTGCCCTGCACCCCTCCTGGGCTAACAGCCTGCCCTGCACCCCTCCTGGGCTAACAGCCTGCCCTGCGCCCCTCCTGGACTAACAACCTGCCCTGCGCCCCTCCTGGACTAACAACCTGCCCTGCACCCCTCCTGGGCTAACAGCCTGCCCCGCACCCTCCTGGGCTAACAGCCTGCCCCGCACCCCTCCTGGGCTAACAGCCTGCCCCGCACCCCTCCTGGGCTAACAGCCTGCCCCGCACCCATCCTGGACTAACAGCCTGCCCCGCACCCCTCCTGGGCTAACAGCCTGCCCTGCACCCCTCCTGGGCTAACAGCCTGCCCTGCACCCCTCCTGTGCTAACAGCCTGCCCTGCACCCATCCTGGACGAATAGCCTGCCCCTCACCCATCCTGGACGAATAGCCTGCCCCTCACCCATCCTGGGCTAACAGCCTGCCCTGCACCCCTCCTGGGCTAACAGCCTACCTTGGAAACCCCCCTCCCTCCACCGGGCTAACAGCCTGCCCTGCACCCCTCCTGGGCTAACAACCTGCCCTGCACCCATCGTGGGCTAACAGCCTGCCCCGTGCCCCTCCTGGGCTAACAGCCTGCCCCGCACCCCTCCTGGGCTAACAGCCTGCCCTGCACCCCTCCTGGGCTAACAGCCTGCCCTGCGCCCCTCCTGGGCTAACAGCCTGCCCTGCGCCCCTCCTGGACTAACAACCTGCCCTGCGCCCCTCCTGGACTAACAACCTGCCCTGCACCCCTCCTGGACTAACAGCCTGCCCTGCGCCCCTCCTGGGCTAACAGCCTGCCCTGCACCCCTCCTGGGCTAACAGCCTGCCCTGCACCCCTCCTGGGCTAACAGCCAGCCCCGCACCCTCCTGGGCTAACAGCCTGCCCCGCGCCCCTCCTGGGCTAACAGCGTGCCCTGCGCCCCTCCTGGGCTAACAGCCTGCCCTGCGCCCCTCCTGGGCTAACAGAATGCCCTGCACCCCTGCTGGGCTAACAGCCTGCCCCGCACCCTCCTGGGCTAACAGCCTGCCCCGCACCCTCCTGGGCTAACAGCCTGCCCTGCACCCATCCTGGACTAACAGCCTGCCCCGCACCCCTCCTGGGCTAACAGCCTGCCCCGCACCCTCCTGGGCTAACAGCCTGCCCCGCACCCCTCCTGGGCTAACAGCCTGCCCCGCACCCCTCCTGGGCTAACAGCCTGCCCCGCACCCATCCTGGACTAACAGCCTGCCCCGCACCCCTCCTGGGCTAACAGCCTGCCCCGCACCCATCCTGGACTAACAGCCTGCCCCGCACCCCTCCTGGGCTAACAGCCTGCCCTGCACCCCTCCTGGACTAACAGCCTGCCCTGCGCCCCTCCTGGGCTAACAGCCTGCCCCGCGCCCCTCCTGGGCTAACAGCCTGCCCTGCACCCCTCCTGGACTAACAGCCTGCCCCGCGCCCCTCCTGGGCTAACAGCCTGCCCTGCACCCCTCCTGGACTAACAGCCTGCCCCGCGCCACTCCTGGGCTAACAGCCTGCCCTGCGCCCCTCCTGGACTAACAGCCTGCCCCGCGCCCCTCCTGGGCTAACAGCCTGCCCCGCACCCCTCCTGGACTAACAGCCTGCCCTTCATCCCTCCTGGGCTAACAGCCTGCCCTGCACCCCTCCTGAACTAACAGCCTGCCCTTCATCCCTCCTGGACTAACAGCCTGCCCTGCACCCCTCCTGGACTAACAGCCTGCCCTGCACCCCTCCTGGGCTAACAGCCTGCCCTGCACCCCTCCTGGGCTAACAGCCTGCCCTGCACCCCTCCTGTGCTAACAGCCTGCCCTGCACCCATCCTGGACGAATAGCCTGCCCCTCACCCATCCTGGACGAATAGCCTGCCCCTCACCCATCCTGGGCTAACAGCCTGCCCTGCACCCCTCCTGGGCTAACAGCCTGCCCTGCACCCCTCCTGGACTAACAGCCTGCCCCGCGCCCCTCCTGGGCTAACAGCCTGCCCTGCACCCCTCCTGGACTAACAGCCTGCCCCGCGCCCCTCCTGGGCTAACAGCCTGCCCTGCACCCCTCCTGGGCTAACAGCCTGCCCCGCGCCCCTCCTGGGCTAACAGCCTGCCCTGCACCCCTCCTGGACTAACAGCCTGCCCCACGCCCCTCCTGGGCTAACAGCCTGCCCTGCACCCCTCCTGGACTAACAGCCTGCCCCGCGCCCCTCCTGGGCTAACAGCCTGCCCTGCACCCCTCCTGGACTAACAGCCTGCCCCGCGCCCCTCCTGGGCTAACAGCCTGCCCCGCACCCCTCCTGGACTAACAGCCTGCCCTTCATCCCTCCTGGGCTAACAGCCTGCCCTGCACCCCTCCTGAACTAACAGCCTGCCCTTCATCCCTCCTGGACTAACAGCCTGCCCTGCACCCCTCCTGGACTAACAGCCTGCCCTGCACCCCTCCTGGACTAACAGCCTGCCCTGCACCCCTCCTGGGCTAACAGCCTGCCCTGCACCCCTCCTGGGCTAACAGCCTGCCCTGCACCCCTCCTGTGCTAACAGCCTGCCCTGCACCCATCCTGGACGAATAGCCTGCCCCTCACCCATCCTGGACGAATAGCCTGCCCCTCACCCATCCTGGGCTAACAGCCTGCCCTGCACCCCTCCTGGGCTAACAGCCTGCCCTGCACCCCTCCTGGACTAACAGCCTGCCCCGCGCCCCTCCTGGGCTAACAGCCTGCCCTGCACCCATCCTGGACGAATAGCCTGCCCCTCACCCATCCTGGACGAATAGCCTGCCCCTCACCCATCCTGGGCTAACAGCCTGCCCTGCACCCATCCTGGACGAATAGCCTACCTAGGACTCCATACCTCCCAACATTTTGAGATGAGGAATGAGGGACACCTACTATCAAATGTATGAAGGCACAGGACACGCCCCCCGCCACACCCTTTTAAAGGAGAATTAACCAAAAAAAAAGATAATTAAATCCACAAGTGCTTTTTTTTTTTTTACCGCTACTATTCCTTTATATTGGCTTTTAAAAATTACAAATGCAGCGATTTAGAAATTGGATGAAAGGTTTACGATCAAAGGAGAATAGGGGGGGGGGACATCTGTTCCTTCACGTGTCATTAGTGTGACCATGTATTATATACAATGTATACATTCATATCCTATTTATACTGAGCTAACAGCCTGCCCTGCACCCCTCCTGTGCTAACAGCCTGCCCTGCACCCATCCTGGACGAATAGCCTGCCCCTCACCCATCCTGGACGAATAGCCTGCCCCTCACCCCTCCTGGACTAACAGCCTGCCCTGCACCCCTCCTGGGCTAACAGCCTGCCCTGCACCCCTCCTGGGCTAACAGCCTGCCCTGCACCCCTCCTGTGCTAACAGCCTGCCCTGCACCCATCCTGGACGAATAGCCTGCCCCTCACCCATCCTGGACGAATAGCCTGCCCCTCACCCATCCTGGGCTAACAGCCTGCCCTGCACCCCTCCTGGGCTAACAGCCTGCCCTGCACCCCTCCTGGACTAACAGCCTGCCCCGCGCCCCTCCTGGGCTAACAGCCTGCCCTGCACCCCTCCTGGACTAACAGCCTGCCCCGCGCCCCTCCTGGGCTAACAGCCTGCCCCGCACCCTCCTGGGCTAACAGCCTGCCCTGCACCCATCCTGGACTAACAGCCTGCCCCGCACCCCTCCTGGGCTAACAGCCTGCCCCGAGCCCCTCCTGGACTAACAGCCTGCCCTTCATCCCTCCTGGGCTAACAGCCTGCCCTGCACCCCTCCTGAACTAACAGCCTGCCCTTCATCCCTCCTGGACTAACAGCCTGCCCTGCACCCCTCCTGGACTAACAGCCTGCCCTGCACCCCTCCTGGGCTAACAGCCTGCCCTGCGCCCCTCCTGGGCTAACAGCCTGCCCTGCACCCCTCCTGGACTAACAGCCTGCCCTGCACCCATCCTGGGCTAACAGCCTGCCCTGAGCCCCTCCTGGACTAACAGCCTGCCCTGCACCCCTCCTGGGCTAACAGCCTGCCCTGCGCCCCTCCTGGGCTAACAGCCTGCCCTGCACCCCTCCTGGGCTAACAGCCTGCCCCGCGCCCCTCCTGTGCTAACAGCCTGCCCTGCACCCATCCTGGACGAATAGCCTGCCCCTCACCCATCCTGGACGAATAGCCTGCCCCTCACCCATCCTGGGCTAACAGCCTGCCCTGCACCCATCCTGGGCTAACAACCTGCCCTGCACCCATCCTGGACGAATAGCCTACCTAGGACTCCATACCTCCCAACATTTTGAGATGAGGAATGAGGGACACCTACTATCAAATGTATGAAGGCACAGGACACGCCCCCCGCCACACCCTTTTAAAGGAGAATTAACCAAAAAAAAAGATAATTAAATCCACAAGTGCTTTTTTTTTTTTTACCGCTACTATTCCTTTATATTGGCTTTTAAAAATTACAAATGCAGCGATTTAGAAATTGGATGAAAGGTTTACGATGAAAGGAGAATAGGGGGGGGGGGACATCTGTTCCTTCACGTGTCATTAGTGTGACCATGTATTATATACAATGTATACATTCATTTCCTATTCATACTGAGCGCTAAAAATACAATTTTCAATCATCTTTTATTATTTTAATGAAATGCAAACATGAAATTCTGTATATGAAATTTTTTAATGAAATGTATTTCATTTCCAGCCAGGAGGTGGCACTGCAGGCTCTTTAATAAAGAGTCCCTGTCTACAAGTTTGGGTTAATCGACTTGGGTAGGGACACTTTGGTTTTATTATTATGTAAATTTTTGCACTTTTGTTCTTTTTTTTGTACTTCGCCATTCTGAGGCCATATCGGCTTAACATAAACACATAATGACATAAAAAATAAAGCAAAAAAAAGAAAAAGAGCTAAAAAAACTAAAAAAAAAAGTAATTAAAATTTTTTTTTATTAATTTGCGAATGTGCTTAATCATGTGCGCTTATGTGCGTTTTTTTTTTTTCATCCCAAATGCTCCTCTTCAGAACGTGCGAGTGATTTTTTTTTTCTCTGCCTCCAGGAAATAAAATAATAATAAAAAAATTAAAATAAAAAAAATTACATTTTAAATAAATACAATTTAAATAATATTTTTTAAAAATAAATAAAAATGTAAATAAAACAAATTATTATATATTTATTAATATATTATTATATATATATATTTTTTTTATGAAAAAATGTTGAGCTCAAGTGTACATGAGGCCTAAATGTGACATTTTTTTACAGGCGGAAATAAAATAATAATAAAAAAATTAAAATAAAAACAATTTAATTTAAAAGAAAAATTTAATTTTCATTTAAAAAAAAAAAGAAATACAATTTAAATAATTGGTGGCAGAGGGGGGTGAAGGCAGGGGGTGTTGTTGGCAGAGGGGGATGGAGGCAGGGGGTGTTGGTGGCAGAGGGGGGTGGAGGCAGGGGGTGTTGGTGGCAGAGGGGGGTGAAGGCAGGGGGTGTTGGTGGCAGAGGGGGGTGAAGGCAGGGGGTGTTGGTGGCAGAGGGGGGTGAAGGCAGGGGGTGTTGGTGGCAGAGGGGGGTGAAGGCAGGGGGTGTTGGTGGCAGAGGGGGGTGAAGGCAGGGGGTGTTGGTGGCAGAGGGGGATGGAGGCAGGGGGTGATGTGACTAAATAATTTGCCCTTATTATATCGAAAATAACAAAAATATGTTTTTTTACCCTAATATCTTCCTTAAATCACATTGCTATTTGCCCGGCGTACTTGTTTGTGGCCTAAATACTGAAATTTGCACCTAAAAATGTAATTTAGTAACTTTTGTGAAATGTCAGTAAAAACGTGACTGCGCCAGTAAAATTCGGGCGTTGTGCCAGTAAATTCCAATCTGGTAGGTTGGCAACACTGAACTTGACTGAGATTTTAGAAAAAAAAGGGGAAGAGAGCTGATTGAAGGTAAGAGACACCCCCCCCCCCCTTTCACACAGCACATAAGAACAGAGCTGCGGCTGTCAATCACAGGCTGTGTGCTGGATCTCCCTCCCCTGTCACCTTTTTATCTCTTGGTGTCAGGGAAAACTTGTCAGAAGTGACTCACGCTGATAGCAAAGGAATGAGGCAGCAGACAGAAATGACACTTAGTGCTCTGGATTGAGACAAGTACACACTATAGAGGGATATGTATTTCATGTCCGAGGTTTACCACCAATTTGGGGTGGAGAGCTCCGGTGGTAACTGACAGGTCAGCTCCTTTTTGGAGGAGACGCTGCAGCTTACTTACTAATGGGAAGACGCCGTTTGGCGGTCACTTACCTCTTCATACGCCGGTCTGTCCTCTTCTGTCTGTCTGTAGGGAGGGTCTCCGCTCTTCTGTTGTCCCCACACCGTGCCTTGCGTCCTCCGGAGTATAAATATCCACAGCGCGAGTGTCTGAGAGTCTGGGGAGGGACACAAGGGGCACAGATGAGCTTTCCTTATGGAACAAATAATCACATGAGCCTCGTGGTCTCGTCTGCCAAGATGTCACCTCTAGGAACGGCATGAGATACCTCAGAGAGCGGAGCGATCATTACCTCCAGGAACGCCCCCCCCTCCCCCCGCTGTGACTGATCCCCTGCCAGCCAAGACTTGGGCAATTCCACCCCCCCGGGGCCAATGTCACCCCTGTATAGAACAGGGGCATCAAACTCAATTTCATTGAGGGTCACATCGGCACTATGGTTGCCATCAAAGTGCCGGTTGACTCTGTAAAGCCTAGAACACACGGGCCGAATGTCGGGCGCCACCGGGCGGCTCAATAGAAACCGGCTTACATTCGGCCCGTGTGTACGGCTGCCGGTCTGACAAAAGCCGGCCATTTCAAGGGTCGTGACCGAAAAACGTCTGCCAAGCGGCCAATGGCTGAGAGTGCTGTCTGGTGGGACATTCCCCCTGTCAGAACACAATAGCACAGCAGGGAAAATTTCTGCACTAACATTGGATTGTTAGTACAGTGGCTCTGACCTGAGTGCAGGGTTGAGGAGTGCACTTCATACAGAGTGCAGAGTTTAGGGCTGCACTACAGAGTGAAGAGTTCAGGAGTGCGCTACATACAAAGTGCAGGGTTCAGAAGTGTGCCATGTACAAAGTGCAGGGTTAAGTAGTGTGCTTTGTACAGAGTGCAGTGTTTAGGAGTTTTCTATGTGCAGAGTTCAGTGGTGTGCTATGTACAGAGTGCGGAGTTCAGGAGTGCACTATATAAAGAGTACCGAGTCCAGAAGTGCGCTATATACAGAGTGCAGAGTCCAGGAGTGCGCAATATACAGAGTGCAGAGTTCAGGAGTGTACTATTTACCGAGTTCAGAGTCCAGTAGTGTGCTATGTACAGAGTGCCGAGTTTGGGAGTGTTCTATGTACAGAGTGCAGGCTTGAGGAGTGTGCTACATACATAGTGCAGGGTTGATGAGTGTGCTATGTACAGAGTGCAGGGTTGATGAGTGTGCTATGTACAGAGTGCAGGGTTGATGAGGGTGCTACATACAGAGTGCAGGGATGAGGGGTGTGCTATGTACAGAGTGCGGAGTTCAGGAGTGCACAACATACAAAGTGCAGAGTTCAGGAGTGTACTATGTACAGAGTGCATCGTTGAGAGGTGTGCTATGTACAGAGTGCAGGGTTGATGAGGGTGCTATGTACAAAGTGCAGGGTTGAGGAGTGTGCTACATACAGGGTGCAGGGTTGATGAGGGTGCTACATACAGAGTGCAGGGATGAGGAGTGTGCTTCATACAGAGTGCAGTGTTCAGGAGTTCGCTGTGTGCAGAGTTCAGGGGTGTGCTATGTACAGAGTGCGGAGTTCAGGAGTGCACAACATACAAAATGCAGAGTTCAGGAGTGTGCTATGTACAGAGTGAAGGGTTGATGAGGGTGCTATGTACAGAGTGCAGGGTTGAGGAGTGTGCTACATACAGAGTGCAGTTTTCAGGAGTTTTCTGTGTGCAGAGTTCAGGGGTGTGCTATGTACAGAGTGCAGGGATGAAGAGTGTGCTACGTACAGAGTGCAGGGTTGATGAGGGTGCTACTTACAGAGTGCAGGGATGAGGAGTGTGCTACGTACAGAGTGCAGCGTTCATGAGGGTGCTACATACAGGGTGCAGGTATGAGGAGTGTTTAAGAGTTCGCTGTGTGCAGAGTTCAGGGGTGTGCTATGTACAGAGTGCGGAGTTCAGGAGTGCACAACATACAAAGTGCAGAGTTCAGGAGTGTACTATATACAGAGTGCAGCGTTGAGAAGTGTGCTATGTACAGAGTGCAGCGTTGAGGAGTGTGCTACATACAGAGTGCAGTTTTCAGGAGTTTGCTTTGTGTGCAGAGTTCAGGGGTGTGCTATGTACAGAGTGCAGGGATGAGGAGTGTGCTACATACGGAGTGCAGGGATGAGGAATGTGCTACGTACAGAGTGCAGCGTTGATGAGGGTGCTACATACAGAGTGCAGGGATAAGGAGTGTGCTTCATACAGAGTGCAGTGTTCAGGAGTTCGCTGTGAGCAGAGTTCAGGGGTGTGCTATGTACAGAGTGCGGAGTTCAGGAGTGTATAACATACAAAGTGCAGTGTTGAGGAGTGTGCTACGTACAGAGTGCAATGTTGAGGAGTGTGCTTTGTACAGAGTTCAGTGTTGAGGAGTGTGCTTTGTACAGAGTTCAGGGTTGAGGAGTGTGCTTTGTACAGAGTTCAGGGTTGAGGAGTGTGCTTTGTACAGAGTGCACTCCTAAACCTTGTGGACGGCCTTCCCAGAAGAGTTGAAGCTGTTATAGCTGCAAAGGGCGGGGCCAACTCAATATTGAACCCTAATGCCGCATACACACCATCACTTTATGTGATGAAAAAAAACGACATTTTCTGTGAAGTAAAAAACGACGTTTTTGAAACTTCAATTTCAAAGAGGAAGTTGCCTACACACCATCGTTTTTCTCACAATGTTCTAGCAAAGCGAGGTTACGTTCTCACCACTTTTTCCATTGAAGCGCGCTTCATAAGTAGCTTCTGGGCATGCGCGGATGAAAAAAACGTTGTTTTAAACGACGTTTTTGCTACACACGGTCAATTTCTGTGAAGTAAAAAACGACGTTTTGAAAAACGACACATAAAATTGAAGCATGCTTCAATTTTTTTTGGTCGTTTTTTAGAAGACATAAAACAACGTTTTCCCCCCACACACGGTCAATTAAAGTGACGTTTTTAAAAACGTCATTTTTTTTCATCACATAAAACGACCGTGTGTACGCGGCATGAGGGATCTAAGACTGGGATGTCATTAAAGTTCATGCTAATATAGCAAATGTTGCAGCTGCAGAGCTTTGGGGCTGCAGTAAAAGTGATGCCCCAATTACACCCCCCCCCCCCCCCCACAGGGAAAAAAATTCCTGTGTACTGGGATGACCCCATAGAGAACCCGTGACCCCCCCTCCCTGCCCACGACCAGGACCCCAGCCGCCCACCTCTGCTGACCAGCCGCCCACCTCTGCGTGTCGTCTTCTTCCCCGTCTTCTTCTCTCTCTATGGAGTCCGGGAGATTTACGTCCCAACGCCGGCGGAGATTCTGAAATGGTATAAAATGAGAAAGTGGGGGGGGGGGGGGTCAGTCACGAATATATTCCCTTCCCCCCCAAATAATTTCCCACCGCTTCAGTCTGGAGACTCAGGAACACGCGTGTTGTCAGGGTCGGGTTACACGTGGCGGTGTGTGTAAGTCAATCTGGGACCCCCTCCCCCATTGGCAGCATGCAGCTGCTGCGACGTTATACAGCATGCATGTGTATATATATATATATATATATATATATATAGGAACATACATAACATGTGACGGCGTGCAGACATGATGTGATACGGATGGCAGAGGCGTTGCTAGGGGGGTGCGGTCCACACCGGGTGACACCCGCTAGAGGGGTGACACCATCCCGTTTTCTTTTTGTATTTTTTTTTTGTATTTAATTATTTTTTTTTTAGCTGACATGCCCAGCCTGCTCTGTGCCAACCCAGCCTGCTCTGTGCCACCCCTGCCTGCCCTGTACCACCCCAGCCTGCCCTGTACCCCCCCAAACAGCCCTATACCACCCCAGCCTGCCCTGTACCACCCAGCCTGCCCTGTACCACCCAGCCTGCCCTGTGCCACCCCAGCCTGCCCTGTACCACCCCAGCCTGCCCTGTATCACCCAGCCTGCCCTGTATCACCCAGCCTGCCCTGTACCACCCAAGCCTGCCCTGTACCCCCCCAAACAGCCCTGTACCACCCCAGCCTGCCCTGTACCACCCAGCCTGCCCTGTGCCACCCCAGCCTGCCCTGTACCACCTCAGCCTGCCCTGTACCACCCCAAACTTTCCCATGCCACCCCAACTTGCCCTGTGCCACCCTAACGTGCCCTGTACCACCCCAATCTGCCCTATGCCACCATAACTTGCCCTATACCACCCCAACCTGCCCAATGCCACCCTAACTTACCCTGTACCACCCCAACCTTTCCCATGCCATCCCAACTTGTCCTATGCCACCCTAACTTGCCCTATACCACCCCAAACTACCCTATATCACCCCAACATGCCCTATACCACCTTAACCTGTCCTATACTATAATTTACAGGGGCTGGTTTGGGGTGCGCCCCGTGCGCTGCCTGCTTGGTGCTGGGCAGCCTAGACAGAGGGGGGGTGACACCATGTTTTACTGCACCGGGTGACACCAACCCTAGTGACGCCACTGACGGATGGTATACAGCCAGGGAGGGGGGGTATGATATGGATACTCATGTATATGGAGATATAGGATCACATGGGGTAGGATGTAAAGGCAATGAGGCCCATCAATGTCACCGGTGATGGACGGGCGCCCCCAAAGGTAAATTATCCCATGAGTGGGTGAAGAACAGCCTCCAATCTCCATAGAATTCCTCCCACATGATCAGGGCTTGCCCCATAAGCTGACAATCAGATTCCTTCTGTACCCTCAGGAGCCACACGTGTGATGATCCCAGATCTTAGTACATAGCCCCCCCCCGGAGCCCAGACAGACAGATGGGATGGAGAGAGACGTATGAGACGGTCTCACCGGTTGCCGTGTTCCAGGACGACTCTTCTTTATTCTGATGAGGATGGCGAAGGCGCCTGCTTTGTCCTGAAATCACAGAGACGGCGGAGGGGTGATGAGGGGCCCCCCATTCTCAGCCCCCATCCTCTCCCCCCCCCCCCCCCCGCCTCTCCATCACAGGCTGAGTACCACCAGCTCAGCATCCGCCCAGACTGCACTGCAGAGACTGCCGGAGCCACATGCAGCCTCACCGGAGCCAGAGCCGGCCCACCCCACTCCTATCACATGTACATTATATGACATCATCCCAGGACTATAACCCTCATCATCACTCCTATCACATGTACATTATATCACATCATCCCAGGACTATAACCCTCATCATCTTTGATATCTCATATACATTATATTACATCATCCCAGGATTATAACCCCCATCATTACTTCTATCACATGTACATTATATTACATCATCCAAGGACTATAACCCCCATCATCACTCCTATCACATGTACATTATATCACATCATCCCAGGACTATAACCCCCATCATCACTGATATCACTTGTACATTATATTACATCATCCCAGGACTATACCCACCATCATCACTCCTATCACATGTACATTATATTACATCATCCAAGGACTATAACCCCCATCATCACTCCTATCACATGTACTACATCATCCCAGGACTATAACCCCCATCATCACTGATATCACATGTACATTACAATACATCATCCCAGGACTATAACCCCCATCATCACTCCCATCACATCTACATTATATTACATCATCCCAGGACTACAACCCCCATCATCACTTCTATCACATCTACATTATATTACATCATCCCAGGACTATAACCCCCATCATCACTGATATCACATGTACATTACATTACATCATCCCAAGACTATAACCCCCATCATCACTAAAATCGCATGTACATTATATTACATCATCCCAAGACTATAACCCCCATCATCACTAAAATCACATGTACATTATAAGGCATCATCCCCAGACTATAACCCCCATCATCAATAAGATCACATGTATAATATATTACATAATCCGCAGACTGTAACCCCCATCATCACTTCTACCACATGTACATTATATCACATCATCCCAGGACTATAACCCCCATCATCACTCATACCACATGTACATTATATTACATCATCCCCAGACTATAACCCCCATCATCAATGAGATCACATGTATAATATATTACATCATCTGCAGACTGTAACCCCCATCATCACTTCTCTCACGTTTGCATTATAATACATCATCCCAGGACTATAACCCCCATCATCACTCCTATCACATGTACATTATATTACATCATCCCAGGACTGTAACCCCCATCATCACTCCTATCACATGTACATTATATCACATCATCCCAGGACTATAACCCCCATCATCACTCCTATCACATGTACATTATATTACATCATCCCAGGACTATAACCCCCATCATCACTCCTATCACATGTACATTACATTACATCATCCCAAGACTATAACCCCCATCATCACTAAAATCACATGTACATTATAATACATTATCCCAAGACTATAACCCCCATCATCACTCCTATCATGTTAACATTATAATACATCATCCCCAGACTATAACCCCCATCATCAATGAGATCACATGTATAATATATTACATCATCCGCAGACTGTAACCCCCGTCATCACTCCTATCACATGTACATTATATTACATCATCCCAGGACTATAACCCTCATCATCAATCCTATCACATGTACAGTATATAACATCATCCCAGGACTATAACCCCCATCATCACTGATATCACATGTACATTATATTACATCATCCCAGGACTATAACCCCCATGATCACTGATATCACATGTACATTATATTACATCATCCCAGGACTATAACCCCCATCATCACTCCTATCACATGTACATTATATGACATCATCCCAGGACTATAACCCTCATCATCACTCCTATCACATGTACATTATATCACATCATCCCAGGACTATAACCCCCATCATCACTCCTACCACATGTACATTATATCACATCATCCCAGGACTATAACCCCCATCATCACTCCTATCACATGTACATTATATCACATCATCCCAGGACTATAACCCTCATCATCACTCCTATCACATGTACATTATATCACATCATCCCAGGACTATAACCCCCATCATCACTCCTATCACATGTACATTATATTACATCATCCCAGGACTATAACCCCCATCATCACTCCTATCACATGTACATTATATCACATCATCCCAGGACTATAACCCCCATCATCAATGAGATCACATGTACATTATATGACATCATCCCAGGACTATAACCCCCATCATCACTCCTATCACATGTACATTATATCACATCATCCCAGGACTATAACCCCCATCATCACTCCTACCACATGTACATTATATCACATCATCCCAGGACTATAACCCCCATCATCACTCCTATCACATGTACATTATATCACATCATCCCAGGACTATAACCCTCATCATCACTCCTATCACATGTACATTATATCACATCATCCCAGGACTATAACCCCCATCATCACTCCTATCACATGTACATTATATTACATCATCCCAGGACTATAACCCCCATCATCACTCCTATCACATGTACATTATATCACATCATCCCAGGACTATAACCCCCATCATCAATGAGATCACATGTACATTATATGACATCATCCCAGGACTATAACCCCCATCATCACTCCTATCACATGTACATTATATTACATCATCCCAGGACTATAACCCCCATCATCACTCCTATCACATGTACATTATATCACATCATCCCAGGACTATAACCCCCATCATCACTCCTATCACATGTACATTATATCACATCATCCCAGGAATATAACCCTCATCATCACTCCTATCACATGTACATTATATCACATCATCCCAGGACTATAACCCCCATCATCACTCCTATCACATGTACATTATATTACATCATCCCAGGACTATAACCCCCATCATCACTCCTATCACATGTACATTATATCACATCATCCCAGGAATATAACCCTCATCATCACTCCTATCACATGTACATTATATGACATCATCCCAGGACTATAACCCCCATCATCACTCCTATCACAAGTACATTATATTACATCATCCCAGGACTATAACCCCCATCATCACTCCTACCACATGTACATTATATCACATCATCCCAGGACTATAACCCCCATCATCACTCCTACCACATGTACATTATATCACATCATCCCAGGACTATAACCCCCATCATCACTGATATCACATGTACATTACATTACATCATCCCAAGACTATAACCCCCATCATCACTAAAATCGCATGTACATTATATTACATCATCCCAAGACTATAACCCCCATCATCACTAAAATCACATGTACATTATAAGGCATTATCCCCAGACTATAACCCCCATCATCAATAAGATCACATGTATAATATATTACATCATCCACAGACTGTAACCCCCGTCATCACTTCTATCACATGTACATTATATTACATCATCCCAGGACTATAACCCCCATCATCACCCCTATCACTTGTACATTATATTACATCATCTCAGGACTATAACCCCCATCATCACTCCTATCACATGTACATTATATCACATCATCCCAGGACTATAACCCCCATCATCACTGATATCACATGTACATTATATCACATCATCCCAGGACTATAACCCCCATCATCACTGATATCACATATACACTATATTACACCATCCCAGGACTATAACCCCCATCGTTACTTCTATCACATGTACATTATATTACATCATCCCAGGACTATAACCCCCATCATCACTCCTATCACATGTACTACATCATCCCAGGACTATAACTCCATCATTACTTCTATAACATGTACTACATCATCCAAGGACTATAACCACCATCATCACTGATATCACGTTTACATTATAATACATCATCCCAGGACTATAACCCCCATCATCACTCCTATCACGTTTACATTATAATACAGCATCCCCAGACTATAACCCCCATCATCAATGAGATCACATGTACAATATATTAATCATCCCAGGACAATAATCCCCATCATCACTGATATCATGTATGAATTATATTAAACCACCATCATCACTTCTATCACATGTACATTATAATACATCATCCCAGGACTATAACCCCCATCATCACTCCTATCACATATACATTATAATACATTATCCCAAGACTATGACCCCCATCATCACTCCTATCACGTTTACATTATAATACATCATCCCAGGACTATAAACCCCCATCATCAATGAGATCACATGTACAATATATTACATCATCCCAGGACAATAACCCCCATCATCACTGATATCACGTATGAATTATATTATACAGGAGTAACATCACCACTCTCCAGATAGAAGTTATGTAGCACCCCCTACCGTAGGTAGGTGCTAGCATAGGAGTTTTTGCTAGGGAGACTGTCAGTGCAGGTAAATTTAGGCAGGCCTATGCTTCAGGCTAGGCCTTCTTGTTTTGATCTGGGGGCAGGGAGTGGTTAGTGTAGCAGTGGGTGTGACCACCTTCCCTCCAGTTCTGAGGCGCCTCCCCTGCTTCCAGGGAGATTGTTCTGGAAGAGGGGGCAGGGCTTGGGACTGGAGTGGCAGGCAGCTCATGTGTGAGGAGCCCTGACCAATCCCCACTTGGTATTGGCAAGGGGGAAGCCTCCCATATAAGCTGAGGTAGCATGCCACTGGGGAGGAGTTGTCGGCCGGGAGAAGTGGAGAATGGAGTACTAGGCAGCAGCAGGAGGCCATTCCCATCTGGGGGGGGGGGTGTGCCGATCGCAGAGGAACCCGGCAGAGCTGGGAGGGAGCTTCATCCTTACACGGTCAGAGATGAAGAGTCCCTGGAACAGAGGGAGCTGGAGAGGCTGTCGGAACGTATGTCCAGTTAACCACTTAAAATACCGGGCACTTTCACCCCCTTCCTGCTTTCAGCGCTGTCACACTTTGAGTGACAATTGCGCGGTCATGCAACGCAGTACCCAAATGTTTAACTTAATTTTTTTCCCCACAAATAGAGCTTTTTTTTTGGTGGTATTTGATCACCTCTGCGGTTTTTATTTATTGGGCGATAAACAAAAGAAGAGGGACAAGTTTGGAAAAAAACACAATGGCCCGAATTCACGTAGCACTTACGCCAACGTATCTCGAGATACGCCGCATAAGTGTCAATGTGCGCTGTCGTATCTATGCGCCGTGCCCATAGAACTAGATACGCCTGAAAATAGGCTTTCTCCGACAGACGTAACTTTCCTACGCTGGCGTATCTTGGGCGCAAATATGCAAATGAGGGAGATACGGCGATTCACGAACGTAGTTGCGCCCGGCGCATAAAATATGCGGTTTGCGTAAAGGCTTACGTCCGGCGTATAGTTATTCCCCATCTATGAGGTGCAACTCATGCAAAGGTATGGACCAGGGAACAGCCGTCGTATTTTACGTCGTTTACGTAGTAGTACGTGAATAGGGCTGGGCGTAGGTTACGTTCGCGTTGTAGGCATTGAGCCGTCGTATCTTAGCCCCCATTCACACAGGCGTTTTGTTGCCTGTAGTGTGACGCCGCAGCAGCCCCGAGACGCTGGAGGGATGAAAACACATTGCCATCTATGGAGATGATTCACATCTCCACGCCGAACGCCGTACGCCTACCGCCTGAAAAAAAGTCCCGGACCTTTTTTTCAGGCGGCTTTCGGCGTTCGGCATAGGAGATGTGAACCATCTCCATATAGGGGGTGAGGCTGCATTCACAATCACGGCGTTTTGTCGCCGCAAATCGCGGTACAAAACGCCGCAATTTGTCGCCGCAATTCGCGGGACAAAACGCCGCGATTTTGTACGCCTAGGTGTGAATGCAGCCTTAGGGAGTATATTCGACGTGATTCTGAGCATGCGCACTGGGCTACGTCCACTGGACGGCGCATGCGCCGTTTGTTCGGCCCATCATTTGCATGGGGGTCACGCTTCATTTAAATGGATCACGCCCACTTCCACCTACTTTGAATTAGGCCGGCTTACGCCTACGATCTTACGTTACGCCGGCGCAACGTTGGGAGCAAGTGCTTTGTGAATACTGTGCTTGCCTCTCTGTGTTAGGTCGGCGTAGCGCATATGAGATGCGCTACGCCGGCAGAAATATGCGCCAAGGTATGTGAATCCGGGCCAATATTTTTTACTTTTTGCTATAATAAATATCAATAATTTTTTTTAAACCAATTTCTTTCTCAGTTTAGGCCGATACATATTCTTCTACATATTTTTGGTAAAAAAAAATCGCAATAAACGTATATTGATTAGTTTGCGCAAAAGTTATAGCGTCTGCCAAATAGGGGATAGTTTTATAGCATTTCTATTATTTATTTATTTTTTACAAGTAATGGAGGCGATCTGCGATTTTTATCAAGACTGCGATATTGCGGCAGGCACGTCGGACACTTTTGACACATTTTTGGGACCATTCACATTTATACAGCGATCCGTGCTATAAAAATGCATTGATTGCTGTATAAATATGAGTGGCAGATTAGGGTTTAACACTAGGGGGCGATCAAGGGGTTAACGTGTTCCCTAGGTAGTGATTCTTACGGTGGGGGGAGGGGACTGACTGGGGGAGGTGACCGATGGTTGTCCTTATGTACAACGGACACACCATTGGTCTCCTCTCCCTGACAGGACGTGGATCTGTGTGTTTGCACACACAGATCCACGGTCCTGCTAAGTTACTGGGCAATCGCGGATGCCCGGCGGACATCGCGGCCGCGGGTCACGCGCATCGGGCACGCGCGCGCCACCTGGTAACTCAGGAAGGAGCGACGCCATATGACGTCCGCCCAGAACGAGAGGCCCATCGTCCTGTCGTCATATGGCGGCAGGCGGTGGGCTAGTGGTTAAAGTTCTCCATCATGGACTCGGGGGCAGGAAAAGGTCAGTGAGTGGAACACAGTGGAGTTCTGGATGAGGCATGCCAGGGGAGCTGGGTGCAAGGGGTTAACGTGTTCCCTAGGGAGTGATTCTTACGGTGGGGGGAGGGGACTGACTGGGGGAGGTGACCGATGGTTGTCCCTATGTACAACGGACACACCATTGGTCTCCTCTCCCTGACAGGACGTGGATCTGGCACACACAGATCCACGGTCCTGCTAAGTTACTGGGCAATCGCGGGTGCCCGGCAGACATCGTGGCCGCGGGTCACGCGCATCAGGTTCCCAGTGGTGCGGCGGGCACGCGCGCCCCCTGATAGCTCGGGAAGGAGCGACGCCATATGACGTCCGCCCAGAACGAGAGGCTCATCATCCTGCCGTCATATGGCGGCGGGCGGTGGGCTAGTGGTTAAAGTTCTCCATTTTGGACTCGGGGCAGGAAAAGGTCAGTGAGTGGAACACACTGGAGTTCTGGATGAGGCATGCCAGGGGAGCTGGCTGCGAGGCCAGAGGAGAGACTGTGGGGAATGTGTCAAGTCGCTGTGGCCTACGGGAGCAGGATTTGCAGTCCGGACTAGCTGGGAGCAGTAGTCCACCAACCAACATGTGCCATACCTCCCAACATTTAAAAAATACAATGCGGGACATCTTGTTGAGCGGGGGGGAACAAAGTTGTTGAGAGGGGGGGTGAACAAAGTTGTTGAGCGGGGGGGTTCCGCGGATCGCAGTTGTTGAGCGGGGGGGGGGGGTTGATTGCCAAGATTGTAGCTGTTGAGCGGGGGGGAGTGCAGGTTGCTGTTGTCTCCTACCACTCCCCGCCTGCGCCATCCACCTGCAGCCCGCTCCGTCATCCAGTCACCCACCTCCGTCATCCAGAGCAGAGAGACAGGCAGAGGGGAACCGTCGCACTGTGATTCGGCGTATAGCAGTCATGTGCGGAGGCGGGACTTCTAGACGCTCACAGACAGACCAGCCACACGCCGCACATGACCCCCATACGTCCAATCACAGCACCGGACATCAAACATGGCGGGGGAAACCGAACGTGGAGGCACGGAATGTCGCCCCCCTAAATGTCGCGGACCGGGCCCTGTTTTCCGGGACTCGAGTCTAGTCTGCAGGACCCCGGGACACAATTAGAATTGCGGGAGGATCCCGCGGAATCCGGGACAGTTGGGAGGTATGCATGTGCTACTAAATTACTAGGCCGCCGGCGCCGGGGAGAGGTACTGCAGACCTCTGGCCTAGTAACAGCACAGCACTCAATTACAGCCAGCAAGCCGGGATTATTCAGAGTGATCCCCTTTTGTCATAATGAAGATGATGGGACGGGATCTAATCGTCTAACAGTGCAAGTTTTGTGCAGGAGGAGAGAAGTCCTGGGAGAAATAGTCTGCAGGAGTTAATGCAGAGGAGGAGGAGCAATAGTCTGCGTGGTGTTATGCAGGGGAAGAGACGGTAAATGTTAGAAGTACATCAGTTCTTCGAAGCTAAACCAATTTACCAATGTTCACAATGTTCTATGGGCATCCCATATCCCCCCAACCAAGTTATATCCCCCCAATAAACAAAAATAAAACAACGCAAATGACTGTTCATTGTCTCTGAGGTGATAGATGGAGGTCTGGCAGCAGAGTGATATGGTGGATGATAGTTACTAGTAGCAACCAAGCCCTACAGTTATATTATACAAGAGTAAAATCACCAGTTCCAGTGGCTGCTGGTGCTCAAATTTTTTTTGGGGGGGGGGGCGCAAACAAACGAAAAAAACATTTTTAGCGCCCTGTGTACTTTCGTACAGGTGCTATATTCAAATTTAGTGGGAGAATGAGAGAGTCATGTTACTCTCATTCTGTGATTTGACAAATCTGGATTGTCCTGTGGGTCAGTCTGTGCCCAAGAGATGCAGTCTCATCTCTGGGCGGCAGGTGGCGCCAGAGGGGTCCAGGCGGAGCCGCTTCTTCCCAGCAGCCAATTGGAGGAGTTTTCCCTCGCGGGGCATGCTGGGGAGGGGGATTTGTGTGGCGGAGGCCGTTGTTCGGGGTTCTTCGCAGGTTCCTGGTTCCAGGTGCGGCACCCACCTTTAGGGTGTGCGCACATCACGGGCCCCACCACTATGGCCTACCAGGCCGGGATCGCGTGCTGCGCGGAGTTCCTGACTCTGGGCTCTTATAGCCTGGAGCAACGTATGCTGCAAAGGGGCCCCCAGTAACTTACTGGGGCTCCACTTCTATTGAGAAGATCCCAAGCTGGGTGCTGTTTGGTGGGGGATCGGTCTGAGGAAAACCCGGAAGCAGGTGATCCAACAGGGCTGTAACGAACCATCGGGGATCTGGGCACCGGACACTGACAGGTCACATTCAAGCTGTCAGTCGGTGACCCCAAAGACATACTGGGAAGATTTGATCTACCGTCCTAATTTCCAAGCACTAGGCCTGTGGCAGAGGTCTCATCTGGACATCCAGATCTAATTTAGAGCCAAGTCTGTGGCATGGACTTGTTCCCTCCCAGAAGCTTTAAGTGGCACTCTGGCTGCCAGGCCTGTGAGAGAGGTCTGTCCAGGGGCACTTCACCCACTCCGGCGGGAGTGGCGACGCATACAAGTAACATTGCTAAAAAGGAAGGACTGCCTTTTACTATCCATAGCCTGATACTGTGAAGTTGCTCTTCCTTCACCAACCTATCCTGTCTACCTCAAGTTACATGTTGGTCGTGTTTGACCGGGAAAATAAAGCATTGAAAACGCAATCTATGGTTCTGGACATTCTGTCATTGCTCTCAGCACCACCATCACCCCTAGACACAGTGAAGAGGTAACTTAAATACGCTGATCCCAAATCTAATTTAGCAGCTCCTCCGATGGTAGCGCTACACGTGGGGGCTCGTCCGGGATTCGGCTGTTACCTCTGGCAACGGAAATCGTGAGTAAAAGATTTATTGAGAGCAAGGAGTGTCGTGTATTGAACTGTCTGGCAACAAGGGATTTAACCTCAAGCAGCTAAAGCCTGGGCGCACGTGCAGCAGAGCACGCGCCTGCAACGTGTCCAGACAAGTTCTCAAGTGGGAGGAGTCACCCACCCCTGCGTGAGACGTATAGCAGGGTCTTTGCGCCAATTCAGCAGACCAACGCCCACCAGCAAGATAGAGAGAGACCACGTGCGTGACTTCTGTTTCCTCGCTGTTGTGCACTGTTTCTGAGCGATTGAGGCCCCCAGCGACCTCACCGAGAGTCTCCAGCATGCTTGCCTCGCCTGGAGTGCCAGTAACTGACATGGGCATTCAGATGTCCACTGAGGGACAGTTTGTCAAGAGGAGGATCGGAGACTTTGGCCTTGTCCTGCCCTCGTTGCGAGGAGCTATCAGTCCGGCTCCAGCCATTCGCTCGGTGCCAGAAATGCAGAGCCTACCTATTCACGGTGAGACCACCCGCCAGAGCTACCGGGTGAATTATCTCACCGGAGTCATCACAGCGGAGGAAGAAGCCACATGGCCAGCGCCCCCTCCCCATCAGTGGAAATCGTGGAGCCGGAGGTCCAAAATCCAGAGGTCATCTCGGTGTCGTCAACCCTCACTCTTCGAACTGCTACCTCGCCATCCCGCTCACCGGAGGTAAGCCCTATTGACGAACCAGACGAAGATGACCCTCCAACCAGTACACAGACTGAGGCAGCACCAGAGACCACTACCTCTACCGTGGTCTCTGTGTGGCATGCCTCTGTAGGAGTAGGCCTGGCTCAGACCTACCGCAGCCGTGGTCGAGGCCTACCTGCCCGTCACTCCTGGCCGGACTGGCCCAGAGACCCTAAAGCCAAGCCTTGCGGCCATTTGCCTGCGGAGGAGCTGAACTCCTCCGATTTTGATTCTCTCTCCGATGACGGTGACCTTCATGATCATATGTTTGAGCCAAAGTTCCCGGAGCAACAGGGGTTCGGAGGATCCCGTGCCCCCTACAGAACCAGGAGGAGGAGGCGCTCCGGCCCGAGCGCATCGCGTGGGTCCCAAACATCGTCTATGGATGTCCCGCAGCTGACCTGGGGAGACGGTGACTCTGTTCCTGTTCCTACTCTCACCGCTCCCATGCCCCTTGCCGTGCCCGCTCTGAAAAGGGCACCGGACGCTATAGTGCTGCCGGGACGTGGAGACCCACGCACATTGCCTAATTTGGCCAGGCTGCAGCGCCTGGTTATACAGAAAATTGCTGCTAGTCATGGGTATGAGTACCCCTACGTGCCGTCTGCCCTCTTGTACCAGATAGACCAAGAGCGGGAGGCATGGTGCCATGAAGCCATTTGGGCACATTTGAAGGTTCCCCACATTATTAAGGGTGCGGACTTGAACTTGGCCTATTTGAACCCCCGGTTTGAACGCTGTCACCAAGAGTGGAGCTGGGGCCGGCACATATATAGTGACCGGGTTGTGCTTAAGGGTTATTCCTATCACAAGATCTCTCCATAAAGAGGACCTGTCATGCCTTATTTCTATTACAAGATCTCACCATAAAGAGGACCTGGCATCCCTTATTTCGAGTACAAGATCTCTACATAAAGAGGACCTGTCATCTCTTATTTCTATTACAAGATCTCTCCATAAAGAGAATTCTACTTATGTATTTTAGTTTTTATTTTTGCTCACTTTTATTTCTATTACAAGGTGTTTATGTTTGTGATGTTTACATTCCTTGTAATAGAAATAAAAGTGAGCAAAAATAAAAAATTAAATAAATAAGTAGAATTTTTTTTAAGTGCCCCCATCTCTCCGTGCTTGTGTGCAAAAGCGAGCACATTTTTGGGTTGCGCAGGTAGCTTATAAATGAAAACGGTGGGGTCGATTCAGTAAGCAATTGCGTCTGCGTATCCATAGATACGCAGCGCAATTGCTTAGTTGCGCCGGCGTATCGACTTTTCTGTATTCAGAAAGCTCGTTACGCCGACTGTAGCCTAAGATATGACTGGCATAAGGCTCTTATGCCGTCGTATCGCAGGCTGCATTCTTCCGATGGCCGCTAGGTGGCGTTCCCGTAGTGCAAATTGCATACTCACGCCGATTCACAACCGTACGCGCGCCCTGCGTTCGCATTTTACGTTGTTTGCGTTAGTCGGTTTCTGCGTAAGGCTGCCCTTGCTATTAGCAGGGGCAGCCAATGCTAAGTATACCCGTCGTTCCCGCGTCGCGATTTTTTAAAATTACGTCGTTGGCGTAAGTGAATCGTGAATGGCGCTGGACGCCATTTACGTTCACGTTGAAGCAAATGACGTCCTTGCGACGTCATTTACTGCAATGCACGTCGGGAAAGTTTCCCGATGGAGCATGCGCACTACGTTTGGCGCGGGAACGCGCCTAATTTAAATGATCCACGCCCCCTACGGGATCATTTGAATTACACGCGCTTACGCCGGGCAGTTTTACGGAGCGCACACGCAAATTACGGAGCTACTGCTTCGTGAATGAAGCGTAGCGCACGTAATTTATGGAGGCGTAGCGTAAAAACGGTACGCTGCGCCTCCGTAGTAGTGCGCGCCCCTACCTGAATCCACCCCGGTGTATCTCAATGAACATTAGAGCAAGATCTAGAATTCTAGCGCTAGACCACCTTTGTAGTGCTAAACAGGTAACCTGTATACAAAAAATTAAAGCGTTGCCTATGGAGATTTTTAAGTACCTACGTTTGTTGCCATTCCACAAATTTTAAAGCGTGACATATTAGGTATCTATTTACTCGGCGTAGCATCATCTTTCATATTTTGCAAAAAAATTGAGGTAGATATTGTGGGTGTTTTTGTATTCTGCCCACCGCAGTTTTACATATATATGTGGTGGTGATGTTCCTCTGCGGCCACTAGGGGCGCATGTGTGCCGCCCCCTGCTCGCCCCTGGTGCTGATGCGAGTGCCCGGCGGGCACGATCACCGTCGGGCACCCGCGATCGCTCGTGACAGAGCGAGAACCGGGAGCTGTGTGTATAGTTCTTTCAGGGGGAGAAATTACTGATCGTATGTTCATACAATGTATGAACAGCGATCTGTTATTTGCCCTAGTCAGTCCCACCCCCCTTCAGTTAGAACACACTTTATGGAACATAATTAACCCCTTCCTCACCCCCTAGTGTTAACCCCTTCTCTGCCTGTGACATTTTTACAGTAATCAATGCATTTTTATCGCACTGATCGCTATAAAAATGCCAATGGTCCCAAAAATGTGTCAAAAGTGTCCAAAGTGTCCGCCATAAGGTCACAGTACCGATAAAAATTGCTGATCGCCGCCATTACTAGTAAAAAAAAAAATATTAATAAAAATGCCATAAAACTACACCCTATTTTGTAGACACTATGGGGCAGATCCACGTAGCGTGAATCATTGTTGCATCCGGCGTAGCGTATCTCTGATACACTACGCCGCCGTAACTTACAGCATATTTTCCTTATCCTGAAAGAATTTACGGCGTAGTGTAACTTTGGCGGCGTAAGGGCGCGCAATTCAAATGGATATGATGGGGGCGTGTTTTATGTTAATACGTCTTGCCCCGACGTTAATGATGGGTTTTTTTAACGGTGCATGCGCCGTCCATGGGGGTATCCCAGTGCGCATGCTCGAAATTAACCCGCAACAAGCCAATGCTTACGACGTGAACGTCATTCTACGCAAAGCCCTATTCGCGAAGGACTTGCGCAAATGACGTAAAAAATTCTAAATTCGACGCGGGAACGACGGCCATACTTAACATTGAGTACGCCTCATATAGCAGGGGTAACTTTACGCCAAAAAAAGCCTTACGGAAACGACGTAAAAAATGCGCCGACCGGACGTACGTTCGTGGATCGCCGTATCTAGCTAATTTGCATACTCGACGTGGAAATCGACGGAAACGCCACCTAGCACCCAGCGTAAATATGCACCTTAGATCCGACGGCGTACTAAGACGTACGCCTGTCGGATCTAGCCCAGCTTCAGGCGTATCTTGTTTTGTGGATACAAAACAAAGATACGCCGGAGCAAACTAGAAGTTTTGCGGCGTATCAATAGATACGCCAGCGTAACTTCTTTGAGGATCTGGCCCTATAACCTTATTGCGATTTTTATTGCGATTTTCTTTTGCGA
>NC_053493.1:412667964-412690464 GCF_905171775.1 Rana temporaria | reverse complement strand
CCGAAAATACAAATACATTACAACACATGACTTCACATCCGATTTATTTTTTTTATTTTTTTTTTATTCTGTCGTACGGGACTTTTCGTTACTTTCGTAAACTCTTCAGGTTCAATATACGACTAGCATGCAAAAAAAAAAAAAAATGGACGATCTGTCGTTTGATTTTCAGATAGTGTGGGCATAAGGGATAAATTGATTCAAAGGGCTTTTTTTTATTTATTTTTTTTTTACCATATTTATCTGCATATAACACGCACAGGCGTATGACACGCACCTTCATTTTAAGAGGGAAGTTTTTAGGAAAAAACATTACATTTGAAATAAAGAACTCTGAAACAAAATAAGGGTCAGTGCCCATCAATGCCCATCTGCAGCCTCACCATTGCCCATGAATGCAGCCTGATCAATGCCCATCTTTAGCCTCACCATTGCCCATGAATGCAGCCTGATCAATGCCCATCTGCAGCCTCACCATTGCCCATGAATGCAGCCTGATCAATGCCCATCTGCAGCCTCACCATTGCCATGAATGCATCCTGATCAATGCCCATCTGCAGCCTCACCATTGCCCATGGATGCAGCCTGATCAATGTCCATCTGCAGCCTCACCATTGCCCATGAATGCAGCCTGATCAATGCCCATCTGCAGCCTCACCATTGCCCATGAATGCAGCCTGATCAATGCCCATCTGTAGCCTCACCATTGCCATAAATTCAGCCTGACCAATGCCCATCTCAGAGAGGGGGGCGGGACGAGCGCCGTCAGATTACATATATCGAGAATCTCCTTTTTTACTCCGGCGGCCTCTTTAATACAAAGTCCCGCCTCCTCGCCCGCCTTCTATGCTAGACAGAACATTGGTCCAATGCTGAAACAAAATAAGGGTCCGTGCCCATCTGCAGCCTCACCATTGCCCATGAATGCATCCTGATCAATGCCCATTTGCAGCCTCACCATTGCCCATGAATGCAGCCTGATCAATGCCCATTTGCAGCCTCACCATTGCCCATGAATGCAGCCTGATCAATGCCCATCTGCAGCCTCACCATTGCCCATGAATGCAGCCTGATCAATGCCCATCTGCAGCCTCACCATTGCCCATGAATGCAGCCTGATCAGTGCCCATCTGCAGCCTCATCATTGCCCATGAATGCAGCCTGATCAATGCCCATCTGCAGCCTCACCATTGCCCATGAATGCAGCCTGATCAATGCCCATCTGCAGCCTCACCATTGCCCATGAATGCAGCCTGATCAATGTCCATCTGCAGCCTCACCATTGCCCATGAATGCAGCCTGATCAATGCCCATCTGCAGCCTCACCATTGCCCATGAATGCAGCCTGATCAATGTCCATCTGCAGCCTCACCATTGCCCATGAATGCAGCCTGATCAATGCCCATCTGCAGCCTCACCATTGCCCATGAATGCAGCCTGATCAATGTCCATCTGCAGCCTCACCATTGCCCATGAATGCAGCCTGATCAATGCCCATCTGCAGCCTCACCATTGCCCATGAATGCAGCCTGATCAATGCCCATCTGCACCCTTACCATTTCCATAAATTCAGCCTGATCAATGCCCATCTGCAGCCTCACCATTTCCATAAATTCAGCCTGATCAATGCCCATCTCAGGGATGGGGGCGGGACGAGCCGGGTCACATTACATACATCGAGAATCTCCTTTTTTTACTCGGCCTCTTTATTACAAAGATCCGCCTCCTGGCCCGCCTTCTATGCTAGACAGAACATTGGTCCAATGCTGGCCCAGGAGATGGGACTTCTTCTTATTATAGAGGCCACTGAGTAAACAGGAAATTCTCGCTGTATGTAATCTGACAGCGCTCGTCTCCCCGAAGGCAGCCCACTATTTGCAACCGATTTGCAGGGTGAAAAGTGAGTGTTATACGCCAATAAATTACATTATTTTATATATATATATTAGAGCTGCACGATTCTGGCCAAAATGAGAATCACTATTTTTTTGCTTAGAATGAAGATCACGATTCTTTCACGGCGTAATATCTGTTACATTTATACAAAAAAAAAAAGGGGTTACTTTACTGGCTAGTTTTTATATTCATTAAAGTAATTTTTTCCAAAAAAATTGCATTTAAAAAGACTGCTGCGCAAATACAGTGCAACATAAAATATTGCAACAACCGCTATTTTATTCTCTAGGGTCTCTACAAAAAAATAAATAAATAAATATATATATATATATGGTTTGGTGTTTAAGTAGTTAAACGTTCCTAATTTACATACAGAAGTTTATTCCTTTGATGTAAAAGTCAATGTGATACAATGTTTCAAAAATTTGTTTCATGTCAAAGATCGTGAAACCATGTGTCAAGATCGAAACGGGAAAAAGATCGCGATAACGATTCTTGCCGATTAATTGTGCAGCTCTAATAAATATATATATAAAAAAAAAAGCCAGCAGCTACTAATACCGCAGCTGCTGACTTTAATTATACGGACACTTACCTGTCCAGGGCGTCCGCGATGAAGGCAGCCAAAGCCAATCTTTCCCTCGAGGATCGGCTGATGCCGCCGCCATACTCGGTAAGGGAATCAGGAAGTGAAGCATTGCGGCTTCACTTCCTGGGTTCCCTAATGCGCATGCGCGAGTCACGCTGCGCGTCTTCATTGGTCACCGCTGTGTTCTGGGAGCGGTGTCCCCCAGAAGACAGCAGGGGTACAGAGTAGGTGGCGTAGATCACTGAGGTGATCTATGCCAGGAAGTGGGAGAAAATACCTTTATTAGACAGGTATCTGGTCCCCCCTGGAAGGTGCCTGCCTGGCCGGTGACGGCTCGGTGGAGGTGATATGAATGACGTAGTGCTGTGTCTCCTCCCGCGGCCTCCCACACCTGCTGCCCAAACGTTCTTTTTCCAGCTGTACCTGGATCTGTGACGCTCTGCGCTCCCCTGTGACGCTCTGCGCTCCCCTGTGACGCTCTGCGCTCCCCTGTGATGCTGGGAGTGAATGTTCCCTGATGGGAAATCAATGCGGCTGCAGCATTCTACAGGAACCCTTCTGGTCTGTCCTTTTGATGCTGGAGATCTAATCCAATCATTCCCCCAATCTCCCTCTCCTACCAGGACCTATCCACATAGCCGCCCATTACATCTATCTGCCCTCACCCAGCCTGTATATTGGGTATGTTTTCTCTTTATACTGATATTTCGGCCACCTCTCCGAACGATAGCCGATGAATTTTTACACTTTAATTTTTTATTTTTTATTTTTTTTATTTTTTATCACAGTTAATACTGTTTACATAGGTTGAAAAAAGACAAGTCCATCTAGTTTAGCCATAAAAAAAAAATATCATGTCAAAATGTAAACACCCCTTGTGACAGTAATAGGCATGTGACAGGTACTCTTTATAGAGGGATCAGGGGGGTCTATAAGACCGCAAACCCCTCCTCTGCACTTAAAAAGTATTCAAAATGCCAACATCTGTGTTTTTTGAATACTTTATATATATTTTTTTTTATTCGCTTCAATACGGGGCACTTTCGCACCTTCCTGCCCAGGCCAATTTTTAGCTTTGAGTGCCGTCCCCTTTTTAAATGGCAATTGCGCGGTCATGCTACACTGTACCCAAACTAAACTTTTTATTACTTTGTTGCCAAAAATGGAGCTTTCTTTGGTGGTATTTGATGACCTCTGCGTTTTTTTTATTTTTTGATAAACGAATAAAAAAAAAGAGGAAATTTTTTTTGTAACCAAGTAAGTTTTTCTCCTTTCACGGATGGGCACTGATAAGCTGCACTGATGGAGACTGATAAGGGGGCACCAATGAGACGGCACTCGTAGGTGGCACTGCTGGACGGCACTCGTAGGTGGCACTGCTGGACGACACTCGTAGGTGGCACTGCTGGACGACACTCGTAGGTGGCACTGCTGGACGACACTCGTAGGTGGCACTGCTGGACGGCACTCGTAGGTGGCACTGCTGGGCGGCACTCGTAGGTGGCACTGCTGGGCGGCACTCGTAGGTGGCACTGCTGGACGACACTCGTAGGTGGCACTGCTGGGCATCACTTGTGGCACTGGCAGGCATTTTTAATTGGCATATCCCTGGTGGTCCTAGGCGGGCATCCGCACTGATAAACAATCAGCGCACCCCCCCAGCCGATCGGCTCTCCTCTACTCGCGTCTCTCAGACGCAAGTGAGGAAAAGACGATTAACAGCTCTTCCAGTTTACATCGTCATTGGACCAGGCTGATCACGTGGTAAAGAGGCAGAGGCTCTTTACCGAGATCAGTGTAGCGGGGTGTCACTTAAGAAAATGTAAAAGATGTAAGCCTAGGTTCACATTGACGCCATTTGTCATGCGATTTGAGAGATCAAATCGCATGACAAATCGAAGCCTATTTGAGGCAATGGCGCTGTTCCAATCAGTGCCGCACCGCATCAGTTCCTGCGCTACTTTTTGCAGATTTCAGGTGCGACTTCAACAGACATCTGTGTATGAAGCCGCACAGACGTCTATCAAGTAGCAGCTGAAATCGCGATGACCTTGCTACTTTAAAAATTGCGCTGCTTCAAGTGAAGTAGCGCGATTTCAAAGTTAGCATCGATGTGAACCCGGGAGCACGTAAATATAATCTCCCTTCCTATCTATTTACTAATGCTGGCAAGCGTAAGGATTAAAAATAGTTGATGTTGATTGAAGGAATGAAGTTCCACTTTAAGCTTTGCTCTTCCCAGAAGAATACAACGTGTTGCTTGGCATCCAGTCCAGAATTTATTCCTCTGTAATATGACAGCTGGATACAGGGAGAAGCCGTCCGTCATTCATGATTTCCCCTCCAGTCCAGGGTACCGTGAGCAATCCCCGGGGGTTCCACCCCAGCATCGATCGATCGCAGACGAGGGATAAGTAGATCGCTTTCCCACTTAGCCAACACCCCCCATGTCAGATGCTCCTTTATAACTGCAATAAAGCTGCATGTGTTTCCTGTCGGTTGGTTTGGTGTTGTGATGATTTCTTCTTCTCTCAGAAGTCAGGTGATTTGTCTCGCAGTACAGAAAGAACGGAACGCACTGGCCTTGTGAAGCACGTTATGCCATTTATTAAGGCTACATTCTGGGATTAAACAAATAAAAGAAATGCCCCTTCTGCACCTTATCCACTTAAGACCCGGACCTTTAGGCAGCTAAAGGACCCGGCCAGTTTTTGAGATTCGGCACTGCGTCGCTTTAACTGACAATTGCGCGGTCGTGCGACGTGGTTCCCAAACAAAATTGGCGTCCTTTTTTTCCCCCACAAATAGAGCTTTCTTTTGGTGGCATCTGATCACCTCTGTGGTTTTAATTTTTTTGCGCTATAAACAAAAATAGAGCGAGAATTTTGAAAAAAAATCTATTTTTTTCCTTTTTGCTATAATAAATATCCCCCAAAATATATAAAAAAAAATTAATTTTTCCTCAGTTTAGGCCGATACGTATTCTTCTTCCTATTTTTCGTTAAAAAAAAAATCGCAAAAAGCGTTTATCGATTGATTTGCGCAATATTTATAGCGTTTACAAAATAGGGGTTAGTTTTATTGCATTTTTATTAATAATTTTTTTTTTAATACTAATGGCGGCGATCAGCGGTTTTTTTTCGTGACTGCGACATTATGGCGGACACATCAGACAATTTTGACACATTTTTGGGACCATTGTACTTTTCACAGCAAAAAATGCATTAAAAATGCACTGATTACTGTGAAAATGACCATTGCAGTTTTGGAGTTAACCACAAGGGGGCGCTGAAGGGGTTAAGTGTGACCTCATTTGTGTTTCTAACTGTAGGGGGTGTGGCTGTAGGTGTGATGTCATTGATTGTGATTCCCTATATCAGGGATCACACGATTGATGGCGGCGCCACAGTGAAGAACGGGGAAGTTGTGTTTACACACAGCTCTCCCCGTTCTTCAGCTTTGGGGACCGATCGTGGGACTCCAGCGGCGATCGCGTCCCGCGGTCACGGAGCTTCGGACCAGGGCGCGCGCCCGCGACCCAAGGCTGGGCACTTTAAGAGGAAGTACCTGTACGTGCTTGTGCCCAGCCGTGCCATTCTGCCGACGTATATCTGCAGGAGGTGGTCCTTAAGTGGTAAAAGGCTGTGCCCACACTGCAAGAGTGCGGCCTCGTTGGTGCCCATAGGGGTGCGGCCTCGTTGGTGCCCATGGGGGTGCGGCCTCGTTGGTGCCCATGGGGGTGCGGCCTCGTTGGTGCCCATGGGGGTGCGGCCTCGTTGGTGCCCATGGGGGTGCGGCCTCGTTGGTGCCCATCGTGAAGGAGAAATTTTTTTGCACAATTTTATTACGGAAACCAAGTTTTTTATTTTATTTATTTTTTTCCCAAGTTTTCGTCTTTCATTTAGCATAAAAATAAATCCAGCAGGAATTAAATGCCACCAAAAGAAAGCTCCATCTGTCTCCAAGAAATTATAAACATTTCACATGAGTACAGCATTGCCTGACCGCGCAATCGTTATTCAAAAGCCTCGTACACACGATCGGCTTTTCCGACAACAAATGTGCGATGGAAGGGTTTTGTCTGGAAAATCCGACCGTTTTGTCCGCTCCATCGGACAATTGTTGTTGGATTTTCCCAAGAACAAACGTTGGATGGTTATGCTTTCCAATTTTCCGACAACAAATGTGTGCCGTCGGATTATCCGATCGTGTGTACACAAGTCCGTTTTTGGAGGGAAAAAAAATCCAAAGTACAAAACCGTATTCTCACCATAACACAACATAAGCAGAAGTTGCCCAAAGGGTGGCGCTAAAGAGCTGAAAAACCAAGTTGTTTCGTATTTGTTGGCTGACAAAGTTTTGCTGCCTGTATGCAGAACAAGTTCACGGCCAACGCCGTTCGGACACGGCCCGGACTCCCAGAAGTGGGGAACCCCCCCCCCCCCCTTCGAAATTGCCAATTGTGGCACCGGAGGTGGGGAGGAATCCGATTTGAGCGGAAGTACTTCTGCCCTAAGGATTAGATTATCTTTTAGTATGGAATGGATATCCCTGGTGGACCAAAATCCTTCCTTCCCCCTGAAATAATACTGGCACCGGTGCTGTCTGTGTGAGTCGGTATAAGTGGGCACGCCTGGCTGGAGACAACGGGCGAGATTCACAGAGGAAATACGCCGGAGTATCTACTGATACTTCGGCGTATTTTCAAATTTGCCGCGTCATATCTTTATTTGTAATTCACAAAAAAGATACGACGGCTTTTGGCTAAGATCCGACAGGCGTACAGCTTTGGATCCTAGGTGTAATTTACCGTCGGCCGATGGGAGTTTGCGTTGGGTATGCAAAATAGCTGATTGCGGCGATCCACAAAGATACGCGCGTTCGTCGCAATCTCTTATGTCGTCGCTAGTCGGTTTTTCCCGTCGCAAACTTAGGCCTGCTTTTTCATGGCTTATCTTTAGAACAGCCATGTTAAAGTTTGGCCGTCGTTCCCGCGTCGAATTTCAATTTTTTTTTTTTGCGTAAGACGTCCGGTTATACGAAACGACGTAACGCACGTCGCCGTTCCAAAAATACGACGGGGCGCCGTAATTTCGCGCAAAGCACGTCGAGAAATTTTCACACGGAGCATGCGCAGAACGTTCGGAGCGGGAACGTGCCTTATTTAAATGGTACACGCCCCATTTGAATTAGGCGAGCTTGCGCCGGACGGCTTTACGTTACACCGCCGTAAGTTTATACGCAAGTGCTTGGTGAATCAGGCACTTGCGCTGAAGACTTGCGGCGGTGTAACGTAAAGGGGATACGTTACGCCGCCGCAGATATTCGTGAATCTGGCCCAACATGCCCATTTATGCTGCAATCTTTGTACAGCTTTGTGTAGAAGTTGTGCTTTCCATCCATTTTTTTTTATTTTCTATTCTGATACTTTCATAGAATTCGACCACCAAATACATTTTATAGTCCTAGCCATTTCCTTCACCGTGTGGCTGGCACACGCGGTCGGCTTTGTGTCGTGTCTGGGACGTTTTTTTTTTCTTTGTGTTTCACTGATAGGGAAGACGACGGCAGTAATTACCGAGTCACATGAGGGATGATTTATGTTTACTAGGCCGTAGAGAACATGTGCCCGACCACCTCCTCTTTATTTGTGGTTTTTCTGCCCATTACAAAGTCATAAAGTGCAATGGAGGGGAGTCTAGTGTCAGTCCTGCGGTATCTTTATGGCTCGGCGCCATGCCAGCGCTTTGTCTTCCATCCACGTGCTCTGCGGCTGAAGAATTATCCATATGTTTGAGAACATCCACTCAGGTCCTTTAAGGAAGATATACTATATGTGTGTGTGTGTGTGTCTATCCTATCTATCTATCCTATCTATCTATCCTATCTATCTATCTATCTGTCTATCTATCGAAAAAATCGATTATTTGCATTTCTCTAATCGGACCGTCTTTAACCCCTTCAATACCGGGCTTTTATACCCACCTCCATACCCGGCCTATTCTGGCGCTTCTCTCCTACATGTACAAATCATCATTCTTTTGCTAGAAAATGACTCGGGGAACCCCCCCAAATATTATATATGTTTTTTTTAGCAGACACCCTAGGGCACAGGTGGCAAACACAAGGCCGAATCAGGCCCTCCAGGCCATTTAGACCTCTTTCACATTGAGGCGTGGAGCCGCGGTGACGGTATAGCCGCGCTATTTGTAGCGCGGCTATACCGCCGTATTTACCGCGATATTCGGGCGCTAGCGGTGAGGTTTTAACCCCCGCTAGCGGCCGAAAAAGGGTTAATAGCACCCGCGTTGCGGGCGGTATTACCGCGCTTTCCCATTGATTTCAATGGGAAGGCGCGGTATAGGAGCGGTGAACACACCGCTCCTATACCGCGGTAAAGATGCGGCTAGTAGGACTTTTGGAGCGCTCCTGCTAGCGCGCCGCTTCAGTGTGAAAGCCTTCGGGCTTTCACATTGAACACTACAGGGCATGATTTTTCATGCGGTATAGCAGCGCTATTTTTAGCGCTGTACCGCATGAAAAACGCCTCAATGTGAAAGGGGCCTTAATGTGGCCCTCGCACTTCTCCTCTCCTTTTGTGAGCTGGCGCCATCTGGTGGTTGGTATTACAAGTTAAGCATTACAAGTTAAACAGCAATTCTAATGTAATTTTTCACTATTTTCACCTTCTTCCCTCTAATTAGAACCCCCAAACATTATATATATTTTTTTATCCTAACACCCTAGAGAATAAAATGGCGATCGTTGCAATACTTTCTGTCACGCCGTATTTGCGCAGCGGTCTTACAAGCGCACTTTTTTGGGAAAAATTACACTTTTTTTAATTAAAAAAAATAAGACAACAGTAAAGTTATCCCCATTTTTTTTAATATTATGAAAGATAATGTTACGCCGAGTAAATTCATACCCAACATGTCACGCTTCAAAATTGCGTTTGAACACCGTTTACATATGCGGGCGCTGCTCACATATGTGTTCGCTTCTGCTCGCAAGCTCGTCGGGACGGGGTGCGTTTTCTGGCTCCTAACTTTTTTAGCTGGCTCCTAGATTCCAAGCAAATTTGTCAACCCCTGGTGGGATGGCTCTTGACATCTAATGTAAGGGGAGGGGATGCGCTGGTACATCTTACAGGTACAAGCGGCCCTTTTGAGGGCAATCATAATGCTGATGCGGCCCACAATGAAATTGAGTTTGACACCCCCTGCCCTAGGGAATAAAATGGCGGTCATTGAAACTTTTTATCTTGCACGGTATTTGCGCAATCATTTTTCAAACGCCTTTTTTTGGGGGGAAAAACGGTTTCATGAATTAAAAAATAACAAAACAGTAAAGTTAGCCAATTTTTAAAATAAAATATGAAAGATGTTATGCCGAGTAAATAGATACCTAACATGTCACGCTTTAAAATTGCACACACTCATGGAATGGCGCCAAACTTCGTTACTTAAAAATCTCCATAGGCGACGATTTGATTTTTTTTACAGGTTGCCAGTTTAGAGTTACAGAGGGGGTCTATTGCTAGAATTGTTGCACACGCTCTAACGCACGCGGCGATACCTCACAGGTGTGGTTTAAACTGCGTTTACATACGTGGGCGGGACTGGGGCGTTTAAAAAAATATATATATATATTATATTTAATATATATATATATTTTTTTTTTTTGATCAGTTTTATTCCTATTACAAGGAATGTAAACATCCCTTGTAATAGGAATGGTGTGTGTGTGACAGGTTCTCTTTATGGAGAAATGCGGGGTCAATAAGACCTCACATCTCATGCTTTCAGCCTGGAGGAGAGATCGGGAAAAATCACGATCTCATGCTTACTAGCCGCAATCGAGTCTTTGTTTACTTCCAGGTACTCGAGCGTGACGTCATTGCATCGCGCCTGGGCCTCCGACGGTCATAGAGATGAGTGGTGACCATCTGGTCACCACTCATCTCTATGCTTCCCATCCGGCGCTGGACGATTTTTTCTCTGGGGCCCCGATGGCACGGGAGAGCCCAGAGAATCACCGAATGGCGGCGGGAGGTGGGATGTACAAACGCGCATGCTCAGAAGCAATGCTCACCATAACACAACATTAGCAGAAGTTGCCCAAAGGGTGGCGCTAAAGAGCTTAAAAAAAACACGTAGCTTTGCGTTTGTTGGTCGACAGTTCTTTGCCGTTTGTATGTAAGGCAAGTTCACGGCCAATGCCCTTTGGACAAAAGCCCTACGCTTTGTCCGATGGAAATCCGATCGTGTGTATGAGGCTTAAGGGTTAAAATTTGGGGCAACTTGGCGGAGGAGATCCCATGCCGCCTAAATTTGTAACAGGATTTCTGCTTCTTCGATTGGATGCAATGGAAGTATTTGTATTTATTTTTTCTGCTAACCGCATGCTACATTGGAGAAATGTAAATAAAAATCCTCACACCTTCCTGTACATGGACAGCTGCTCTGCTGAGGCTGCTATGAGCTGTACTTTGTGAGCGGGAGTTCTAGTACTTTATAGACAGGTTAGTGTTAATTCAGCAGCCATTTGGTTGTGAACACAAAGGGGCTCGATGACGGATCACCCATGACAGCCAGCGAAAGGTGACGAAGTGGGAGGAGCAAAGTGGAGAACGATGATCCGGGGAATAAAGTCAATTAAGACGTTAAGGCAGATGTCAGGATAGACCCTCCTCACCGGGGATAATGCGCTCCACTGACAGCCATAGACCACGACCATATGTTCTCTCTTCTTCCCTCTAATACACGGCTCTGATCACGGAATGTCTCATTTCTGTTGGTGCGAGGCTATGAGAGTTACCGGTCACTAAAAAAGAAAAAAACAACAAAAATTAAAGTCTTTTCCCTTTTTTTTTTTTTTTAGATTTTAATGGAAATGCATGTTTCAGGGTTCTCGGCTTATACTGCCTGCGCTCTGCATTTATCCTCAGACATTTTTTTTTTCTCCTCGTTTCTAGAACTGCACGATTCTGGCCAAATTGAGAATCCAATTTTTATTTTTTCTTAGAATAAAGATCACAATTCTCGCACGATTCTAGCGGCGTAAAATATTTCACACCAAAAAAAAATATATAGGTTAACTTTACAATTATATAGATATATAGATATATTGATATATAGATAGATGGATGGATGGATATATTTTTTGCTAGAAAATTACTTGGAACCCCCAAAAAAAATTCTATATACATATATATTTTTTTAGCAGAGAATCTAGAACAGGGGTCTCCGAACTTTTCAAACAAAGGGCCAGTTTATTGTCCTTCAGATTTTAGGAGGGCCGGATTGTGGCCAGCGGGGGGTAAACAATTTCCCAGGCCCAGCATTGGTGAGAATAAATATGGCCTCAGAGTTTGCAGTCAGTAGTATAAGGTGTAGGGCCCCTATTAGTAGGAGTCATTGTATCCCATCATTGGTATCAGTGAAGGAAATTGTGCCCCCTTGTTGGTGTCATTGGAATGAATAGTGCCTCATATCAGTGGGAGGAATAAAGCCCCAAGGGCCGGATAAAGGCTAGCAAAGGGTCACATCTGGCCCTCGGGCCGCAGTTTGGAGACCCCTGATCTAGAGAATAAAATGACGATTATTGTAATATTTTATGTCACAAGGTATTTGTGCAGCGGTGTTTTAAACGCAACTTTTTTGGAAAAATTTACTTTCATGAATTAAAAAAAAAATTAAAAGTGAAGTTAGCCCAATTTTTTTATATAATGTGAAAGATGTTACGGCGAGTAAATAGCTACCAAACATGTCGACAAACTACGATACCTAAAAATCTCCATAGGCTATGCTTTAATTTTTATTAATTTTTTTATGGTTACCAGGTTAGAGGAGATCTACAGCTAGAATTATTTCTCTCGCTCTGACAATCGCGGCGATACCTCACATGTGTAATTTGAACACCGTTTACATATGCGGGCTCAACTTCAGTATGCATTTTTCTTTGTGTGAGCTCGCGGGGACGGGGGTGCTTTAAAAAAAAAAAAAAATCTTATTTATTTTTATAATTGTGTTTAAAAAAGAAAAAAAAAAAATCATCACTTTTATTGCTGTCACAAGGAATGTAAACATCCCCTGTGACTGTAATAAGTGGTGCCAGGTACCCTTTGCACTTCAAAGTATTTAGATCGTCAAAAACGGCGATTCTGAATACTGTGTATTTTTTTAAAATCCGGCGCCATTTAGGCCCGGTGCTACCACTAGGCAGCCGCCTAGGGCGCACTGCTGCCTAGGGCGCCCGACCACTGGTGTTCCTACTCTCTTTTCTCTGCAGCAAGCAACAGCGGAGGACTGTGTCTGTGTACCAACTCCCAATTGAATGGAAGCAAACATTCATTGATGGAGCGCTGGTGAGGCTGCATTGATGGAGCGCTGGTGAGGCTACATTTGATGGGCGTTGGTGAGGCTACATTTGATGGGCGTTGGTGAGGCTACATTTGATGGGCGTTGGTGAGGCTACATTTGATGGGCGTTGGTGAGGCTACATTTGATGGGCGTTGGTGAGGCTGCATACATGGGCGCTGGTGAGGCTGCATTGATGGGCGCTGGTGGACTGGGCACTTCATTAAAAAGGTGGGGTATACATGGGCAGGGCAAAGGGGGGCGGCAAAATAAGGTTTCGCCTAGGGTGTCAAAAATCCTTGCATCAGTCCTGGCGCCATTGGCAGCCGAGTAACCTGGAAGTGACGTCACGCCGTCGCTTTCGTGTTTACATTGAAGAGACTGGATCAAAGCCGTTCGTTTGCACTCTGCAGTGTAGTTGAGCATCATGGGAAATGTAGTTCCAAAACATCTAAGGTGCCAAGGTTCACCATCACTGCTCTAGGGTGTTTGCTTTCAGAAAAGATGTGTTTGGGGGTTTTATGTAATCTTCAGGCCTAAAATTTATTTTTTAAACGTGTGCAAAAAAACGGCTCTGGCTGCGAAAGGGTTAAAAAGAAGTTCACCTTCAGGAACATGTTGCATGTTCCACCCATAAGATTTGTTAAGCGAATACCGACTCCTACCTTTTTTAGCTGGCTTTTAGATTCAAAGCAAATTTGTCATGCCTTGCTTTAAAGCATCACTTATGGACAATTAATTTTTACAGTAGGCTCTGTAGTTTGTCATTTCACGGGTGTGCGCAGTTTTAAATCTTGACATGTTTGGTAACTATTTACACAACGCAACATCATCTATTATATTTTATTTAAAAAAAATGGGTATTCTGTTTGTGTGCACTAAATTTTATTTTAGTGTCTTTCCCCCCAAAAAATTGTATTTGAACAACTGTGGAAAATATCGTCTGACCGAAAACAAAAATTGCAACAGCCACCATTTTTTATTCTTCTGGGCCTCTACTTTCAGATAATATATAATGGTTTGGGGGTTCTAAGTACCGTATATACTCGAGTATAAGCCGACCCGAATATAAGCTGAGGCACCTAATTTTTCCACAAAAAAATGGGAAAACGTATTGACTCGAGTATATGCCTAGGGTGTCCATCTGCATGCCTCACTGTGCCCCACTTTATCTCGCTCTGTCCATGCCTCACTGTGCTTCACTTTATCTCAATCTGTCCATGCCCATGCCTCACTGTGCCCATGCCTCACTGTGCCCATGCCTCCCTGTGCCTCACTTTATCTCAATCTGTGCATGCCTCACTGTGCCCATGCCTCACTGTGCCCATGCCTCACTGTGCCCATGCCTCACTGTGCCCATGCCTCACTGTGCCCATGCCTCACTGTGCCTCACTTTATCTCAATATGTCCATGTGCATGCCTCACTGTGCCCATGCCTAGACTGACGTTTAACATGGGAGTCTATGGAAGGAGTGCCCGGCTTTGAAAAATCGGTGCTCCCCAGCCGTAGTTCCCCCTAAACAACAAACTTTGCACACTTATAGAGGAGAAATAGGGCTACATGTGTGCCAAGTTCCGGGTCCAGGGGACCCATGATCGGTCGGTACTAGGTGCCCAAATTCAGCAGAGAAACAACCGTTTAACATGGGAGTCTATGGAAGGGGTGCCCGGCTTTGAAAAATCGGTGCTCCCCGGCCGTAGGTCCCCCGGACAACAAATTTTGCACACTGGTAGAAGGGTCTACATGTGTGCCAAGTTGGGGTCCAGGGGACCTACGGCCGGCCCTGGGTCCCCAAATGCGACCTGGCGCCCGGAGTTTGTCGAACCCTGATAGAGAGATATATATATATAGCCGTTCTAAGTAATTTTCTAGCAAAATATACAGATTTTTAACTTGTAAGCAACTAGTGTCAGGAAAAAAAGACTTGGGCATGCAGAGGTTAGCCCTGATATAGATTTATTATATATATATATAATTTATTCTTTCTTTCTCTCTTTCTTTCTTTCTTTCTCTCTTTCTCTCTTTCTCTCTCTCTTTCTTTCTTTCTCTCTTTCTCTCTTTCTTTCTCTCTTTCTTTCTTTCTTTCTCTCTTTCTCTCTTTCTCTCTTTCTTTCTTCTCTCTTTCTTTCTCTCTTTCTTTCTTTCTTTCTCTCTTTCTTTCTTTCTTTCTCTCTTTCTTTCTCTCTTTCTTTTTTTCTTTCTCTCTTTCTTTCTTCTTTCTTTCGTCCTTCTTTCTTTCTTTTTTCTTTCTTTCTCTTTTTTTCTCCTTTCTTTCTTTCTCTCTTTCTTTCTCTCTTTCTTTCTTTCTTTCTCTCTTTCTTTCTTTCTTTCTTTCTTTCTTTCTTTCTTTTTTTTTTTTTTTTTTTCTCTCTTTTTTTCTTTCTTTCTTTGTTTTTTTTTTTCTTTCTTTTTTTTTTTTTTTTTTTTTTCTCTCTTTCTTTCTCTCTTTCTCCTTTCTTTCTTCTTTCTCTCTTCTTTCTCTCTCTCTCTTTCTCTCTTTCTTCTTTCTCTCTTTTTCTTTCTTTCTTTCTTCCTTCCTTCTCTCTTCTTCTTTCTTTCTTTCTTTCTTCTCTCTCTCTCTCTTTCTTCTCTCTCCTTTCTTCTCTCTTTCTCTCTTTCTCTCTTCTCTCCTTTCTTCTCTCTTTCTCTCTCTTTCTTCTCTTTCTCTTCTTTTCTTTCCTTTCTCTCTTTTTTCTTCTTCTCTCTCTTTCTTTCTCTCTCTCTCTTTCTTTCTCTCTCTTTCTTTCTCTCTCTTTCTTTCTGTCTTTCTTTCTTTCTTTCTTTCTTTCTTTCTTTCTTTCTTTCTCTCTCTCTCTTTCCTTCTCTTTCTTTCTTTCTCTCTTTCTTTCTCTTTCTTTCTTCTCCCCAGATGGTAGTCGTCTTGATTGACTTGTCAGGTCTGCTTTGGAGTTCTGCGTTCCATAAAGTTGTTATTTTTTTCCCCTGAATCTTGTGACATGAAGGCCGCTCCTCCTCTGTCCTGTAATCCTATTAGCATCCCCGTGGTGTCCTGCGGGTTTGTTGTGTTCCTCTTAGAATGCTTTTAGTGATGGTTGTGATTCCTTGACGTCGGGGTGTCTCCTCTCCCGCCCCTCAATAATTCCTTCCTGTTTCCTCTGCACTGCAGTGGGAAGTGGATGTATCCTGTTTTAGTGACAGTCTGTCTCCTCCGATCACCATGTCTGGCTGAGAAAAGTCGGTCACCCCAAAGACTGGTAAGGGGGAGCTCTTGGCTGAAGAGCTTGCGAGCTATAAAACAGAGCTGAGCAACAACGGAAGACCAGATAAACAGTTAGCTGATGGTAGAAAAGACTTTATGGTTTGTATACAATATCCGTACACGTTCTGGTGAGAAGGGACTAAAGGAATAGAAAATCGCTGCAATCAAATCAGTGTGCAGCACAGTAAAACCTTCTTATCCTCGGTTCACGCAAATGCGATTTGAGTCGCACAGAATCGCATGGTTCACAGCAGAGCTATTTTTGGGAAGGGTTTTGTGTTACTTTGGTACGAATCTCGCCCCATAGAATATGCAAATCACTTCCAAGTTGCATCACAGAATCGCATTGAAAGTCGGATCAAAATCTGAACTATGGCCCATTCACAGGGGGGGGGGATTGGGGCGCTTTACTGCGGGCGACGTGCCATTACATGTTTTTCCTAGTATGTGGATGCACAGGTGTTGTGTGCGTCCCATTCATTTCTATTGGGGCACGTGGCTGCACACACTCAACCGCATGTCATATAAAAACGCCACACCTTTCGCTTTGGTGGGACCAGCATGGTCCAATAAGTGGTGCAATGCGATTTAAGCCATACAGACTGTATGGCTGAATTTAAATCGCACAGACAACCGCATGTGATCTGCAAAGCAATGCGGTGTGAATCACATATGATGTCTGTTATCGCACAAGTGTGAACTCTGCCTAAAGCAGAACTAAAGCCACCAATGCTTCCTGTGACCCAGCGATGTGTCTTTTGCAAGCTCCCTTTCTGGGGTCATCAACGTTGCCCCGACGTCTTCCAGGTTCAGCCGTTTTGGATTGGCCAACGTGGGATAACGCAACTCCCGCGCATGCACACAAGCAGGGCTGCTGATAACACAGTACAGCCAGCCCTCTTGTACTTGGGTCCCATTAGTTCAAAAGGGGGGGGGGCAGGCACCTGCTGAGCAGCATGGTCTTATTGCAGACACCAATCCTCTCCTGTCTCTCACTGCAGCGCTGCCAGCTTCTCTTTCCTCTCCCCCCTCCTCCTTCCTCCCTCTCCCCCTCCTCCTTCCTCCCTCTCCCCCTCCTCCTTCCTCCCTCTCCCCCCTCCTCCTTCCTCCCTCTCCCCCCTCCTCCTTCCTCCCTCTCCCCCCTCCTCCTTCCTCCCTCTCCCCCCTCCTCCTTCCTTCACTCTCCCCGCCCTCCCCCCTCCTCCCCCCTCCTCCTTCCTCCCTCTCCCTCTCCCCCCTCCTCCTTCCTCCCTGTCTCCCCCCTCCTCCTTCCTCCCTCTCTCCCCCCTCCTCCTTCCTCCCTCTCTCCCCCCTCCTCCTTCCTCCCTCTCTCCCCCCTCCTCCTTCCTCCCTCTCTCCCCCCTCCTCCTTCCTCCCTCTCTCCCCCCTCCTCCTTCCTCCCTCTCTCCCCCCTCCTCCTTCCTCCCTCTCTCCCCCCTCCTCCTTCCTCCCTCTCTCCCCCCTCCTCCTTCCTCCCTCTCCCCCCTCCCTCCTTTCTCCCTCTCCCCCCTCCCTCCTTCCTCCCTCTCCCCCCTCCCTCCTTTCTCCCTCTCCCCCCTCCTCCTTCCTCCCTCTCTCCCCCCTCCTCCTTCCTCCCTCTCTCCCCCCTCCTCCTTCCTCCCTCTCTCCCCCCTCCTCCTTCCTCCCTCTCTCCCCCCTCCTCCTTCCTCCCTCTCCCCCCTCCCTCCTTTCTCCCTCTCCCCCCTCCCTCCTTTCTCCCTCTCCCCTCTCCCCCCTCCCTCCTCCCTCCTTTCTCCCCCTCACCCCTCCCTCCTTTCTCCCTCTCTCCCCCCTCCTCCTTCCTCCCTCTCTCCCCTCCCTCCTTTCTCCCTCTCACCCCTCCCTCCTTTCTCCCTCTCACCCCTCCCTCCTTTCTCCCTCTCACCCCTCCCTCCTTTCTCCCTCTCACCTCTCCCTCCTTTCTCCCTCTCACCTCTCCCTCCTTTCTCCCCTCTCCCCTCTCCCTCCTTTCTCCCTCTCACCTCTCCCTCCTTTCTCCCCTCTCCCCTCTCCCTCCTTTCTCCCCTCTCCCCCCTCCCTCCTTTCTCCCCTCTCCCCCCTCCCTCCTTTCTCCCCTCTCCCCCCTCCCTCCTTTCTCCCCTCTCCCCCCTCCCTCCTTTCTCCCCTCTCCCCTCTCCCCCCCCCCTCCCTCCTTTCTCCCCTCTCCCCCCTCCCTCCTTTCTCCCCTCTCCCCCCTCCCTCCTTTCTCCCCTCTCCCCCCTCCCTCCTTTCTCCCCTCTCCCCTCTCCCCCCTCCCTCCTTTCTCCCCTCTCCCCCTCCCTCTGTCTTCAGTGACTTTTGGCTAGGGGGGGGGGGGGGCTGTTAGAAATCACACTCTACCTAACAGCAGCCCTGCACACGAGTGATGCATCATCCTGGTACCGATCCACCCTGCGCATGTAAAGCAATGTGTGCGTTCTCATGTCGTTTCAGAACAGAAAAGTAATACTTTTTTTTTTTTTTGCAAAAGAGTCTTTCCTCTTTTAAAAAAATAAGTATTTCCTGCTCCCAAAAATGTTGGTTTCTGAGTCAAAATGCCTCTCTATTTAGAAGACAAGTTGTACCTGCAGGTCCCGCCATTCATCAGTTCTTCCTATAGGAGGAATCTGCTGCCTGGTGCAAGGATCTCTGAGTACAGTCCAATGAAGATGGGTTTCTGATGAAGGACCAATAAATCTTTTTTTTTTTTTTTTTTGTTGAAGTAGATAAATGCGCGATTATTTACCCCAAATAAAGAAAAATTCCCCCCGGCAACCCCCGACCATTTCACAGAATATTATACACTTCCTCCTGGTAGCCTCATTCCTTTAGCGTTTTATCAAAGTTCATAGATTATTAACCTAGGGCTCGACAAATCCCGGGCGCCAGGTCGCCATGGCAACTAGAAATAGGGTCCTGGCGACTTGGCTTGTGAGCTGGCACCATCTGGTGGTGTGCCGCTGGTATTACAAGTTATTACCACCAGATGTGTAAGCTGGAGCCATCTGGTGGTGGCCGTTGGTATTACAAGTTATTACCACCAGATGTGTAAGCTGGAGCCATCTGGTGGTGGCCGTTGGTATTACAAGTTATTACCACCAGATGTGTCAGCTGGCACCATCTGGTGGTGGCCGTTGGTATTACAAGTTAAGCATTACAAGTTAAACAGCAATTCTAATGTAATTTTTCACTATTTTTCACTGCCATCTTCTTCCCCCTAGAACTCCCAAACATTATATATATTTGTTATCCTAACACCCTAGAGAATAAAATGGCGATCGTTGGAATACTTTCTGTCACGCCGTATTTGCGCAGCAGTCTTACAAGCGCACTTTTTTGGGAAAGAATTACACTTTTTTAAATTAAAAAATAAGACAACAGTAAAGTTATCCCCATTTTTTTTTAAATATTATGAAAGATAATGTTACGCCGAGTAAATTGATACCCAACATGTCACGCTTCAAAATTGCGTCCGCTCGTGGAATGGCGACAAACTTTTACCCTTTAAAATCTCCATAGGCGACGTTTAAAAAAATCTACAGGTTGCATGTTTTGAGTTGCAGAGAAGGTCTAGGGCTAGAATTATTGCTCTCGCTCTACCAATCGCGGCGATACCTCACATGTGTGGTTTGAACACCGTTTACATATGCGGGCGCTGCTCACGTATGCGTTCGCTTCTGCGCGCAAGCTCGTCGGGACGGGCCGCGTTTTCTGGCACCTAACTTTTTTTAGCTGGCTCCTAGATTCCAAGCAAATTTGTCAAACCCTGTATTAACCCGATTCTTTTTCTGCACATTATCAGATATATAATTATTTTCATATATTTTTTTTTTTTTTATGTAAATTGATTTTGTCAATCTTTGCATTTTTTCCCTTGTTGTTGTGACTGCGACGCGGAGAAGTAAACGGGGCGCACAAGTGTTGTGGAATTTTTGGAATCTCAGGCATTTGTGAGTGTAATGGATTCGGAGCTCTCTGTGTTTCCAGGATGTGTTCTAATGTCCTCCATTGTTCCTGTCCCGGCGGCGTTGTACAGAACGGGATCTGCTCTATGGAGGGCTGGGAATCCGCCCTTTTGTCATGGTAGAGCGAAGGAATTGCGCGTCAGTCGGGTTTGATATCTGTCCATACAGCAGAACTCTATACAGAAGTCGTTTTGCAGGCCGCGCTGTGCGGGGCGGCTTCAGAGTTGGGCGACTTTCGAAGCCGCTCCTGTGTGAACCGGCACTAAAGAGTCGTTTATGATTACCGTATATACTGGAGTATAAGCTTTTAAAGTCTGAAAATGCCCCCCCCCCCCCCTCGGCTTATACTCGAGTCGGTGTACCTGAAATTGTTGACAGGCTGCGGGCGTCCATTGTTTAAAAGTCGCGGTCTCCTCCTGGTCCGTTCAGTGATGAGCGTTTCTTAGCAGACACAGTTCCGCCAATCACAGACATCTTTTCATCCTTGGACAAGAGGACGTCCGTGATTGGAACATATTTTTGTTTGGGTACAATGTCGCACGACAACGCAATTGTCAGTTAACCACTTAAGACCCGGACCTTTAGGCAGCTAAAGGACCTGGCCAGCTTTTGCGATTCGGCACTGCGTCGCTTTTTACTGACAATTGCGCGGTCGTGCGACGTGGCTCCCAAACAAAATTGGCGTCCTTTTTTCCCCACAAATAGTTTTCTTTTGGTGGTATTTGATCACCTCTGCGGTTTTTATTTTTTGGCACTATAAACAAAAATAGAGCGACAATTTTGAAAAAAATTCAATATTTTTTACTTTTCACTGTAATAAATATCCCCAAAAACATGTATAAACATTTTTTTTCCCTCAGTTTAGGCCGATACGTATTCTTCTACATATTTTTGTTAAAAAAAATCACAATAAGCGGTTATCTATTGGTTTGTGTAAAATTTATAGTGTTTACAAAATAAGGGATAGGTTTTTTTTTTTTTTTTAACTACTAATGGCGGCGATCAGCGATTTTTTTTTTTTCGTGACTGCGACATTATGGCGGACACTTCGGACAATTTTGACACATTTTTGGGACCATTGTCATTTTCACAGCAAAAAATGCATTTAAATTGCATTGTTTATTGTGAAAATGACAGTTGCAGTTTGGGAGTTAACCACAGGGGGCGCTGTAGGAGTTAGGGTTCACCTAGTGTGTGTTTACAACTGTAGGGGGGTGTGGCTGTAGGTCTGACGTCATCGATCGAGTCTCCCTATAAAAGGGATCACTCGATCGATGCGCCGCCACAGTGAAGCACGGGGAAGCTGTGTTTACATACGGCTCTCCCCGTTCTTCAGCTCCGGGGAGCAATCGCGAGGGGGCGGCTAGAAACGAATAGCCGCGCCCTCGTCCCAGATCGCTCCTAAAGCCACGGGAAACGCCACATGTACAGGGGGGGGGGGGGAGGCAATCCCCCATCAACACTGGCTATGTTGATGGAATCCAGACATTTTTTTTTTTTTTTTGCAGGAAAGAAAATCAAATTATCTGTGACCTGCCTATGCATGCAATGCACCATGCCACAATGCGACGTAATGCGTTGCGTTACAAGATTTGTGCGGGGACATTTGGGTGCATTGGCAGCTCATTGTTTTCAGTGGGCACCCTCAATGCAACAAATGTTAACCACTTGCCGACTGCCTATCGTACATTTACGTCGGCAGTATGGCAAGGGCAGGCAAAGCAACGTACAGGTACATTGCTTTGAAACTGCCGCCTAGCAGGCACGTGCACCGTGACCGTGCCCGCGGACTTGTTGTCTGCCGGTGTCCCGCAATCATGCCACGGAGCGGCAGAACGGGGAGATGCCTATGTAAACAAGGCATCTCCCTGTTCTGCCTAGTGACAGGACACTGATCGTCTGCTCCCTGTCATCGGGAGCAGTGACTAGGCCCGAAGCTGGATGCTGCTCGCGGCCTTTTCCCAGGATCGCGGCGAGCTGCGGGCAGGATGTTTTAGGCGAGGCCGCGGCTTCGGCCTAGTCCGCGCAGCGCCGGTTCTACGGGAAAAAAAAAAACATCGGCTGCCCCTATTTTGTAAACGCTATAACTTTTGCGCAAACCAATCAATAAACATTTATTGCGATTTTTTTTTTTTTTTTACAAAAAATATGTAGAAGAATACGTATCGGCCTAAACTGAGGAAAAAAATGTTGTATATATTTTTGGGGGATATTTATTATTGCAAAAAGTAAAAAATATTGCGCTTTTTTCAAAATTTTTCGCTCTATTTTTGTTTATAGCGCAAAAAATAAAAACCGCAGAGGTGATCAGATACCACCAAAAGAAAGCTCTATTTGTGGGAAGAAAAGGACGCCAATTTTATTTGGGAGCCACGTCGCACGACCGCGCAATTGTCAGTTAAAGCGACGCAGTGCCGAATCGCAAAAACTGCCCGGGTCCTTTTACCTGCATTTTGGTCCGGGTCTTAAGTGGTTAATATACCCCCTAC